>NC_053438.1:57364019-57554178 GCF_007990345.1 Gossypium hirsutum | reverse complement strand
TATTGTAGACCTGGTAGGATAGAGACCTCTATCAATGAGCAGCACGAACTAGAAACAAAACAAAACTGTCCAACTATCAAAGCGGAGAAAACTGTTGAAAATCTATGCCTCATACAAGACAGTCTCCAAAGACAAGTAAAACCTACCAACTCTATTACAAAGAAAAGATTTCATTGCCTGAATCAGTCTTACCCGCCAATAACACATGAACCAACACTCTCAGCCGTAAGGAGGCAGACCTTGATGTTGTGAGTCTTTATACACATCCTTGCTGTCATGGAAGTGGAAACTTCTTTAACCTAAAACAACAAAAATTCAATATTCCGTGAAAATTCAACAGAAAATGCCACTAAAAATTAGAAAAATCAAGTACCACAAGATAGAGCGTCGTGACTATCATCGCATGACATCGAAGCATGACTCAAGCCATGGACCATAGAAAGAAACTGACTTCATCGAAAATGACAAATGTCAAGAGCTATATGATCACAACGAAAAGACAAAGTAACAAAAAAAAAAACATTAGTTAAATTTATCGAACCCAATAAACAGAAAATTCGGCAAGAAAACAAAGAAAGACTTAAGACTGATTCAGGAAAGACTAATGGAGAAAGTGAGGGAAAGGAGAATTCACTGATGATCTCAGTTGACCAGCCGCATTGCCGAATGGTGTAGTAGTAGCAAGGCGGAATGGTAAAGGGACAGTTTCCTAGGTTCCCACGTAGTATGTCTCTTCTCTATCGTGAATATAAAATTTGCTTAGGGAATATGGAGTTTACCCCCAAAGATTAACCCACGTTCTCCATCCACCAACTCCTTGCACTGTGATTAGAGGAATTAATAAAATAAGTTTGCTGAACGAAATTAGAAATTAATTCGATTTATTCATGTAGTTTACCTTTAGGCAGCACCAGCAGCTATCAAAAAACCTCGGCCTCAGAAAACCAGCTAAGTCTTTTAAATTAGGACTGCTTATTTCCTCACTCACAAGACAAGTATTGAATTGAACAAGTTATCCCCCAAAAAAAGCATTAAAAAAACCTACTTTATACTAACCAACCAACCATTTTTTTTGGTAAAATCTAGTATTCAACATGCATTCAATCATGAAATAAAAATACAATCATCAAACATTCGTCTTTTCTGTCATTAAAATTAACTGTATTAAAACAAATGGGGGTAAACACTTCCAGAGTACAACTATATATGAGGAGAACGGTAAATTTGACCTTTGGGTACAAGTTCAGGGCAATGCTAGCCTTTATCCCTCCTTCAGTTTCATCTGTGGAGGCAAGTGATATATTCAAATTATAAGGTTATATAGATTAATCAAGAATCACATCCAAACTCTTGTTGATTTGTCTGAAGGAACAAAGAGCGTAATCTTGCCTCGCACCAACGCATATCGTGGCCACACTCTCATTTAACAAGGTCCTCTATAAGCATCAAGGAATGTATAAAGCTCACATGCCATCAGCAAAGTGCTATAGAATAGATAGTGGGAACTGGAAAATCAAAACGCACATGATTCTCAGTCCCACCAACAATTTTGAAAATTGGAATGTCCACTGAGTAATCAAGCAGCTCTCACTGCACTGATCTGTTAACACATAATACCCGACCTCATTTCTTTCCCTTGCGAGCAAGAAAACGTTCCCTTGCTGCCTGAATTTTACTTTCCTGCTCTTCTGGAGCTGTAACGATGACAGCTTCCTTCTTCAGCAAGTCTGGCGTGTTTCCCTCAGTTATCTCTTCTACATGACCCAATCCACCACCACTTCATGAAAAAAGAAAAATGTTAAAGCCAAACTATGTGCTTAAATCTTTTTTGATAGAACTATGTGCTTAGTCTTAGATCAGAAAACAAGAGCATTATCTTTATATAAGTCTCAAATCTGATTTACCTTAATTTCCTGACATCAAGTTTGTCAAGTTTCTCTAAAATTGGAATCACCCACTGACGCTCTACAGCACACACATTCCGCATATATGGGCGTGAGGTAGCAATAAGTTCGTGGTAGACAACATAATTTGGATATAATCCATCATCATCTGGCTTTAGCACAGAGGAAGGATGCACCTAACATCAACAACAATTGCTTTTAGTAACAGTTGGACAACAATATACTTGAAAGATCAAGATTCGTCAATTGTTTCAAACTTTGATGCTCAATGCTACAGCTTTTCATAATCTAAACTGGATAATGTTCAAATTTTCTTTGGTATCTATGTATTTCTTCAAACCCAATTTTAAACCAAGGAATTGTAGCCACCTAATCCATATGATGCTCTCTCAAGCAATAAAACTACCACAAGGTTAAATTATTAAAAATTGATACCTGCACTAGTTGGGGCTTAAAACCCAGTGTTCGAAAGCCATTATGATGCCTCATCCGCTCAGCAAGCTGACTTGCAAAGCCAATGGACAATGCTTTCATCAAATTCCTATAACTCTGGCGTCTTTTCTGACTTTGATTTACTTGTACATCTGAGGACCCTGTTTTTCAGATGCATAAGTCGTTACAGCAATAAAGAAACTTCGAGGTAGAAGGAAAATGGCAAAGACAGGGAGACTGGGTTAATGAGTGCAAAATTTCTGAAGAAAGACGTGCAGGAATTTTTCAATAATGTTTATCTACTCTGGATTGGGAAGCTAAGGCTACTTACAATGCTCTGACTCTATTCCCATATCAAACATCTGTCTAATGCACATCCGAATATGGGTATCGAGATATGACCCTCCAAAAACACTCCAAATACACAGAAAACTTAGAAAAAAAAGATTAAGCACACCCTCTTAGAAAACATACCCACACCCAATACACAAAATCAAGTCCGAGTAACATAGAAGGCTACTATGCCCCCAAGATACTATTTCAAGCATAAATCTCTTCTCTAGGAACCGGACGTAAGGGTGCAGAAGGGCAAGGACATCAAACCAGTGTTGTTTGAACAGGACCACACCAGCTGGTCAGACTGGTTGGACTGGGAACCGGCCGGGGGGCGATCTAGAAAGTGGCTTTGAACCGGTTAGACCGGGAATCGGTACACAGGTTGAACCGGTATTTTTTAATTTTTTTAAAAATTTTAATAGTTTTTTAATCGGACCGGCGGCCTGACCAGTTTGACCACCGGTCTGGTTTAGAAAACATTGCATCAAACACATCTACTTCTGGTTGAATATTGAGTCGTAAATATGCAAAGTAAAGCCAAGTCAAATTAACAAAGGCAAAATCTCCAAAAATCACCGCTAAGTCAAATCAATGCTGACCTTTTGCTATCTTCTGCATTATCTGCGATAGCTGCTTTCGAACTTCTTTGACAAACATCATTCCTCGCACCTAAAATTAGTTGTTCCAAATATGTTATTCATATTTAGCATGAGAATAATATCAAAGATATTCCGTCATTAATGTATCCAGAAAATCCAGGGCACTTCTGCTAATCACAGAAAGATCCATCTGAAAATAGAATGACATGTTATGCACGCGCATCAAGTACTTGAGGCAGATTTTTATCATTGTTCCAAGAAAAGGATTAAACAATCGGAATGACATGCCTAATGTCTTACTGTTTCTAAATGCATGTTTCCTCAATTGGAAGATAAGAAGCATACCTGTAAGTCATAATCTTTGCACCAACCAATATCGTAATCATTTTCATCCCAGCATTCATAGATCTGTAACAACTGGATGTGATCACCAAAACCAGAACCATCAGGAAGTTCCAAAGGAGGGTATTTTCTTTTCTTCTCATTATTCTTGCTGCAGTAAGAGAAATTTTAAGTTATTTCCCATTACAAACTATCATTAACCATTAGAAGTGAAAAACAACTTTGCAAATATGGAAATACAGACTTCATTTTGATGGAATTTGGATATCATTAGCCCCCAACCACCCATCCCCCAAAAATCAGATCTGTCAAATAAAATGAAGTAATTTCATTTTCCTTCCAGTTAATCAAATGAGTCTTGAAGAAAACTTGAAGAACTGGGGATACTAGACCAAACACATAAATGACCTAAAAGTTTTTGGTTTTGCCAAATAAGGTACTACATCAGCATGCAGTAGCTACAAATTACAATTTGTACAGTTTAGGGAACATTTAAGTTCAACTAGCTGCCTGGAAGTTAAAGATAATAGGAAAAGCTATAGTCGCCATCTTTATAATAGACAATCTCATAAACACTTTCAATGAAATAACCTTCGACCAGGAAGCAAATTTGTTTCGGCTGATAACATGGCCGCAACAGTCAGAGCCTGGGATAAGCAACCATATTCATTTGCCTCAATTAAGGTTCTCGAAAGTGAAGGTTCCAATGGGAGCTCTGCATACAAATAAGTTGTGCAGTGAGCACACATGCAAAGTAGAGCAGTTTCAGACAGGGAAGAAAACACTAATAATATTATTTTATGCATATAAGTCATTAAGATAAATGCCACAAAGAATAGCGATTAACCAAGACAAAAAGTATTTAAAGGTACATAAAATTCATTAGTATTATAATACACAGTAACTCATGCTTGCCAATTCTTGACATGAGTTAACTAGGAATCAATGAAGGTGGCCATTCTGAGTCAGGTTTCATGAAAAGGGCTTGTAATTGATCACCAGGAAGTAGACTGCACCCAAATTCATATCTTCCAAGGTCATTCCTGGTAAATAAAATTCCTTAACATCTTAATAGACAGGAACTCATGTTTTCTAGTTTGAGACATGAGTTAACTGAGAACCAATGAAAAGGGATAGTTTCATTCCAGGAAAATACAATTCCTTAGCATGGTAATAGACAGTAGTAGCTCATGCTTTCTAGCTCAAGACATGAGTTAATTAAGAATCAAAGAAGATGGCCATTTTGAGTTTACTTCCATGAAAAGGGTTGGTAATTGATCACAAGGAAGTTGACAGTACTCAAATTCATATCTACCAAGGTCCCAGTTTCAGGTGCTACATCCATAGAAATCATAACCACAACTGAGGCCAAAAAAAAAAAAAACCCAGCAACTGCTACCAAATTAAGCATGCATTTATCAACTAATGCCAACATACTTGGTAAGCATGGTAATACTTGGAAAGCAAGTTTGAAAGCTTACCGGCCATTGTTCGCCCAATACTAGTTATCGATCCATTTTCATCAATGGCATCAATCAGATATAGTTGCTTTAGAGCATCTTCTAATGACTCGGCTAAAGTTAAACCAAATATTTAATCAATACCTCAATTCTAAAGAGAAACATCATCAGAAACTGTAAAATATAGATATTGACAGAACGAAAATTTTAAACAGTGACAACTCAAATGCTTGTTCTTTCTTTATGCCATAACAAAATTGAACACAATAAGAATGCATTCTTACTAGAAGGGGGGTCAAGAAAATCAAACTTCAGAATATCAATATCAGGGAGGTCCAATGACTTTAGATAAAGAACACTGCCAGCAAGAGAAGATCGCTGTATTTCAGGAACTGTTACATCAAGGAAATCATCATTGTAAACCCTGGATGGGTATAAACGGTAACACTTCCCAGGACGTGTTCTTCCAGCTCGTCCAGCACGTTGATTAGCTTGTACCCTCAAAGAACAAAAAAAAAAGATTCAGAAAGAAGGGAAAAAAGTTATTGGCAAGAATACTAACAATTCATCATCACTCAAGTGAGAAAAGAAAGGTAAGAACATAAATTTGTTCGATGCAAAATAAGAGTAAAACTTAGATCATGCAAGAAAACCTGAACTTGCAAACAAAGAAAGACCAAAAAGAATCACAACTGTAAGTTGTGCTACTAGGAACACATGAACATGCTGCAAAAGCCAAAAGAAACATTAAGTCATCCACTTACTTGCTAATTTGAACAACATCAAGGGAATACATTCCAGTTGCTGGGTTATATTGCCGTTGCTTCACGTAACCAGAATCAATAACATACCTATCAATGTACAGATAATTACTTTCAAGAGAAGCAATCAAAATATCAATGCAATTGATCATTAACTGAGACCAAGTGCAAAAACAGGTGGTAGAATTAGGCATACAGTACAATGCATCACAATAATATAGTTAACATTGGACCATATACAGGTCTTAACGAGTAGTGGGACCCTTAAGACCAAATTTCAGTGCCTTCCTCAAGGTAGAAAATCGTAAAATTAAGAAGCAACAGGAACAACATAGTAAACTAAACAAAAACACTGTGATTTGGTTGGAACAATTAAGAAACCATTGATATGTTTGATCCCTTATATAATTACATATATAAAACAAAAGCCCTCCACTAGAATTTCAGAATAGCCTTGTCTCTGTTATGTCTCTATCTTACTAGATTATTTTGGACATGGAAACCAAGGACTGCAGTGCTTCTTGGTTTATATTTGGCCATTTTCTTAAACCTACATAACCATGACACGGTAATTGGTTTGCTAAAAGCAGAAGTATTCGCATGATCTAGGCAAATTAATAAAGAAAATGCTGGTTTATAAAGACCAAAATTGAGGGGTTTTTTACATATTATTAACACTCATTTACTTCATTATCTACACCGTCTTCTATTCAGGAGGATTAAAAAATTAAAAGAAGAGCAAGACTGACAACAACCTGAACCTAATACTCTTTGACTTTAATGCTCTCCATCTCCATAGAAGAATCAGTCAAAAGTGTTGCAACAGATAAAAAGTCACTGATATTTGCAATGATTCTAAGGAAATTACATCACCATAAAGCCAACTTATCAGTGCATGCTCAGATTCTCTAATAACATGTGAACAGGTAGAAATTTTAAATAGTGGATGCTAAAACCTCTCCACCCAGGTTAAGAAAGTTTTAACCTGATCAAGCCTATCAAAATGTAAAAGAAGAATTGGAGTAGAAACAAGTAATTTGGGCAAGGCGGGGGGGCAAATTGTGGAAATTAAATTAACAGAACAAAAGAAAGCACTGACAAGCAACATTTACAAGTATCAAGTTTCCTTACACAACACCATCAACTGTCAAAGAAGTTTCAGCTATGTTTGTGGCAACAATAAAACGCCTACAGTTTGGAGGGGGAGGACTGAATACACGCACCTGTTGGGTCATAGCCAAAAAAATGTCAGCCACAAAACTACGGAAATTCAATACTACTAATATCTGCATCTCAAGACAATCTAGCTTAAGTTAATTTCATTTCCCATGGGGCAAAGGAGGCAGAGATGAAAAGAAAATTTGAGACAAAACTATACCTGCATTTCAGGTGGCAATGAACCATGGAGAGGAAGAATGATAGCATCCATGCAGGAGCCTTCCTCTAGACTTCGAACTTTATCTTCCAGCTTTGATACCAACTTCTCTATATCATCCTACAAATGGCCACTCAACTTTAAAAGAATCAGTTAAAATCATCAATGAATCAATTTTATAACCACGAAAAAGATAGAATTTAAATCCGCAAAGAATGCCACCCCAAGAAGTGAGAGAGAAAAGAGAGAGAGAGAAAGCTTGCCTGTCCAGTCATGAATATTAAGATGTCACCTTCTGGTTCCCGAACATGTATATCTGCGAAAACCATTGCTTAGTAAGATCTCATATGACCAAAATACGATAGCCAGGAAATCCAGAAACCCAAAGTTTTCCCTGCAAATCAAGATTAAGGTACAACTGATGGGAATTGTGTCTTAACGCCTTAGACATTTAGTTGCACGACTAAAGTACATCAAAAAAATTATTTATCAATAAATTCTTAATGGATGCCAGAGGGGTTCATCATACAAGGAACCAAAAAATCTTAGTACTTCTTTCTACATAACCATGTAACTACAGCAAATCTGGGCATGAAAGCAACCACATCACAAGCCTAGCTAAACAACAAGGACTGGCCAGCATATGTACATAATAAAAGCTTGCAACAACTGAATATGTGATAAAGATAAACTCACACCATACCCATAGCTGTTTTTAGTGAAGACTCAAGATAGCTTGTAGGTCGCTCCTTGCTGTAGAATATTTCCACAGGAAATAATTTTCCAGGGACAGTCAACAAGGGACAATCTGAAAAGAACTTCGACACTTTTTCACCATCAAGGGTTGCCGATGTGATCAGAACTTTTAAATTGGATGCACGTCTTTTAACCAAGCGTTTCATCAACCCCAGCAAAATATCCCTGAGAAATTTAAGATTCTATAAGTACAGCATCAACAAAATGAAAAGGACACAATCAAAGTATAGATAATAGAAACAGCATACAAGGTGATTCTTACGTATTCAAACTCCTCTCATGAGCCTCGTCCAGAATAATAACAGAATACTGATTCAGTTCCGGATTTGACAGACTTTCTCGAAGAAGCACTCCATCAGTAAGGTATCTACAACACCATAGCTAAGAAACCAATAAACTTGGCAATTGCAATTCCAGCAACAACACGCACTGAAACTGAAAACTATACTAATTAAGCTAAAATGTATTACTTGATTCGTGTTCTTTCGGAAGTTCTATCTTCAAACCGAATAGCATAGCCTACTTCTTCCCCAAGCCGAACACCAAGCTCCTGCGCAACTCGCCTAAGCGCATAAAATAGTTAGAATAAAAGGATTTATTCAATTTCCTTGAACGACAAAACGCCTAAGTATCAGCAAAAATTACATGTTTCGAATTCCTAAAGCATTCCAGTTCCTAGTTTGCTTTGGAACAGTACCTGGAAACAGATACGGCTGCGACGCGACGGGGCTGAGTGACGGCAACGATTCCGGAATTTGTGTATCCTTTGCGGTGGAGCATCTGAGAGAGCTGCGTGCTCTTTCCCGAACCGGTCTCTCCTATGATCACCACCACTGGATTTTGGTCCACTGTTTCTTCTATCTTCTTCTCGAATTGCACGATTGGAAGATTCGCCATTGATTATATTCAACAAGTTTCTTCTTCTTCTCTTCTTTCCAAATTGATCCAGAGTTTTTAGGGTTTTAACCAACTTTCTTTAGAGCGTTTTTCCTTTTTTGGGATAATTTGAAAATGTTAAGGACTGTTTTTGAGTATTTGCATTTTGTTCATTTGTTTATGCATTCAACTTGGTTTCAAAAAAGTTATAAAATACTTACTAAATTATTTGAATTTTTTTTTTAAAGTTCAATTGGTGAGCTTCAACCAAGGACTATTCAATAAGATAGAATAGTATTCATCGGTAAATAGAGGAACATATATCGAATTCAAGTTGATTTGGTTAGTGGTGTTGAAGATCGAAGAAAAAACTATTCAGATTTTGGTTTGTAATTTCGTAACATTTAAACTTATTTTATGAAAAAAAACCTAAATTATAGAAGAGGAGGAGAAGCTTATCCTTTCAATTAGTGTATACAAGGAAGATTTTAATATGCTAATTTCAAATAATTTAGTGATTATTTGGTAACTTTTTAAAATTGAGTGACCAAATCGTAAATTTATCAATAGTTTAATGACCTTAATGTAGTTTACCCTTCTATTAATCCTTAAGGATAAATAATGTGTTTGATCTCATATACTGTTTGTTGTTGCAATAGATATTGTATAAGCTAAGGCTTAATTGCCATGTTTTGACCATAGTTAAGGACACTTTGGTTTTTTTTTTTAATGGCTTAAAAGTTTCTCAAACTTTTTTGAAAAAATCAATTAAGGCTCTATGACCTTTTTGCACCCAATTGAACCCTAAATTAATAATTTTAGCTAAATAGGCCCTTTGATTAACATTGATCTGTACAACGCTATTTTGGTTGCTAACGGTGTTGATGTGCTACTTTATGTCAACGATAGTTGCTGACGTGGCACTGGTCAACAAAAAAATTAAAAAATTAAAAGGAATATTTAATTTTTTTTCACTGGCATGAACATGTACATATGGTTGTCTAGGTTTATTCACCTCAAAGCTTAATTTCTTTTAAAAAAATTTAAAAAATATTTTTTAAAAATATAAATTTATAAAAAATTATTAAATTTTATAAAAATATTAAATAAAGTTCAAAAGAAATTAAAATTTAATAAAAACCATTTAAAAGTTAAGTCTAGAATGAAATTGGACATACAATTGTCCAGATTCACATTTTGAAAGTTTAGGGGCCACATTAGAACAAACCCTAAAGCACAGGGCCAATGGTGCCATTATCCCTTTGTTTTATTTAATTTTTTTCATATAATATTATATTATCTATGTCAACTTAATGGTATGAAAAGAAAATTTATGTCAAATTTTCATTGGGTGGTTTAGCAATTCACTAACGATGTTAATGTCATGTAGCATAATAAAACACATATTGATAGTTTGGGTACCACATTGGATATTTTCAAAGTATACGTATCATATTGAATATTTTATAAAAGTACAAGTACCATAATAAAACATATATTGATAGTTTAGGTACCACATTAGACATTTTTAAAGTATAGGTACCATTGGACGTTTCATGAAAGCATAGGTATCAAATGTGACGTTATCTATTTGTGTAACGACCCAGTTTCCAATGGTGTCAGAAATTGCAATTTTGGGACCTCGTTTCTATTTCCATTTTCATTTTCATTTTCATTTTCATTTTTGAAAATCTATATTCATTTCCAAATGATTCCATTTTCCATTTTGGAGAAAACTATAATCATTCTTGAATGTTTCTTATTTCTCTTTTTCTATTCATTATGTTCATTTCTATTCAAACATGCAATTCATTTCTAGTTTCAATAAGCTAGCGGAGGGACCGATTGGACATATGTAGTTGAGGCTCAAATGATTTATAATTAGGTTTCGGCTTTTCGCCTATTAATTATAAACTCATTTAGTCTTGAAGTCATTCAACTATAGTATCGTACTGAGTTCTCCCTAACGACATACCATTATGAAAGCAACTACTCAATGTCCTTGTCATAATTGTGTTACCCTCATAGGATATATTTGATCTATTTAGGATAATATTCATTCTCCCAATATGCTCCTATTTTATCTCATGGTAACCATTACATCTTCTTTCATGAAAAGTCAATCATTATCAAATAGTGATCAAGTCATCCATCACAAAGACGGACGACCCGTGACCATGTTTACTTTCATCAACCATGTAATACCAATGAGAGGATATCATTTACCCATGTTTTGGGCTATGAATTCTACTATTGTGAATGACGTTACATACTACAGAAGTCGTACACCCAACGCACCAGCTTTTAGTTCCTTATCTATTTGAACTCAGACTTTTACTTACATCAAAGTGTACGGGTCATACATACATAGTCCGCTATCTACTCAAGATTTAGGTATGTCACACTATGAACGTCACAAGTGAATAAATCCATTAACGGATTCAGGATCTATTCTGCTTGGATCATGTCCGATGTATTGTCAATCTAGTCAGTCACATCTATATCTTTATCTTCTAGGAGTCATCCGCTCTGATGCCCAAGACAAGACATCTCCCTAATTGGACTTGATAGACGACATATTAGTCTTTCAATTGATTTGCTCATTTTTTATTAGACTATAAGTACATGTTTAGGTTCATCTACTAATACAAGTTGCCTTTTTCTACGACGATCTGACTACGTAATACTGTTTAGTATTAGTTAAAAATTTAGACAACCAATGAGCAACATTTGCTTCTATTTTGCTTTGCATGCAAAAACCATGTGAGGAAATTTATACAAAGTATATTGATGTAATCAATGAATTTTTTTTATTAACCAATCTGTTCAGAAAAAAATACAAGTGTATATTGACAAAAATACTACACTTAGGACACCAGATCCAACAGTCTCCCACTTGCCCTAGTGAGTGATAAGTCATGTTTCGTATTCTTATGCCCTCCATATGTTTCCCAAATATCTCTCTAGCTATAAGAGTCTTGGCTAAAAAAATCCCCAAGATTTGTCCTCAGATGCGATATTTTGACTACATCTAGTATTTCACCAAACACTTTCGTCTCCCTTAACGTGTTTTATCCTTATGTGGTTTCTTTCAGGTTTAGCTATATTTGCACTGTTATAGTGCTATAACTTTTTCATACCTCATATTTGGGCTTCCACAATGAAGTTAGCATTGTAACCATGCTTGACACTTATTCACGTTATAGACCCACCGTTTAGGACAAAAACACAGTCCGATGTTGATTTCCTTGAATCCTGACACATTTGGAAGTCAGAATCAGTATATTCGATAGGAGTAAGTTCTTATCTGGAATACACAAGCATATAATCCCTCGTTCTCCGTAAATACTTAAGTATATGCTTAATTGTTTGCCAGTACCTTGGTCCTAGATTTGTCTGATATCGACTTACCAACTCCACTGGAAAGCAGATATCTAGGCGTGTGTATGACATAGTATACATGAGACTTCCTATTGCCGAAGCATAATGAACCTTTCTCATGTTTTCTCTTTCTTTCGCTGTGTTAGGACAGTCCTCTATAGAGATATGAAATCTCATTATAGAATGTTGATTTCCCTTCTTCGAATCGGTCATTGCATAACGCTCAAATATCTTATCTATGTATGAAGCCTGAGATAATTCTATCACTTTGTTCTTTCGACCCCTTAGGATTAGATTACCTAGAACAAAATCAGCTTCTCCCAAGTCCTCCATGTTAAATTGTTGGGTTAACCACAGTTTAACTGATAACAATATCCCTACATCATTTCCAATGAATAGAATGTCATCGACATATAGAACGAGAAAGACCACATTTCCATTCCCTAAATGTTTGTAAACACAAGGTTTATCTACGTTTTGCTCAAATCCAAAAGTCTTGATCGCTTAATCAAATCTTTGATTCTATGAGCGGGATACCTGATTAATTCCATATACGGATCTAAGAAATTTGCAAACTTTATACTATTTTTCTTTAGCTATATATCTGATGGGTTGTATCATGTAGATGCTCTCTTCAGGATAGACATTCAAAAATGTTGTCTTGACATCCATTTTCCAAATCTCATAATCGAAAGCTGTCGCATTGGGTAGTAATATGCGAATTGACTTGAGCATGACAATCGGAGAGAAGGTTTCTTTGTAATCGACACCTTCTTTCTAAGTATAACTTTTTGCTACAAGTTTGGCCTAATAGGTTTCCACTTTTCCATCTGCATTTCTTTTCCTTTTATAGATCCACTTACACCCTATTGGTTTTATGTAATAGCCCGATTTTCAGTGGTGTCGAAAACAGTGGTTCGAGACCACAAAATCTGGTGAGTAAGTTCATAAATTTTATTATTTAATGTTTATGAGTCAAATATGGTTTTAAAAAGATTTTTTAATTAATAATTTATGTCTTATAATGAATTATTATGTTTGAGTGATAAAATCCTAGTTTAAGTGGTTTTAGAAAATGAGATAACGGGACCTCGTTTCTATAAACTGGGCTGTAAATATTTTTATAAATATTTAAAAAATGTCATTAAGGTAGTATTGAAGTTTCATTGAAAAATTTTAATGTTTTGACAGTTAATTAATTAAAAATGACTAAATTAAAAAAGGTACAAAACTTGCTAATTATAATAGTAAAATGACTAAATGGTTTAATTAATAAATGAGGAAGGACTTAAGGAATAATTATGCCAAAATTAAAAGGGCGAGGTGGCATAAGGATGGAAAATAATAAAAAAATCCCATTCAATGGCAAAATGGTAAATAAGTTAAAATTAAAAGTAAACAAATTAGATTTAAAGAGTTTTCTAGACATTTCTTTCTTAATTTCGATTTAAAAATAGACATGGGAGAGCTCCTTGACCTGGTTCTTCAATTTTGCTTCATATTAAGATCGGGTGGAAAATCGAAGAAAATAAAAAATTACCAAAATACCCCTGAATTTTGGTATTTCTACAATTTAGCCAGGTAAGTTCGTGTAACTAAATTTTGTATATTTATATGTTTGAATTGAATGTTGTATTTGAGAATTTTTGTAAATGTCATATATATGAAATTGATCACATATCCAACGGTGCTTGATAAATATAAAGTCCCGTTTGAAATAATAAAATTCAATGGATACTAAGTTCCCGAATTGGTTGTGATCTTGCATATGTTGAGGATACACCACAACTTGAAACAGCATCCTGATATTTGGCTCTCTCAAGCTTCTCGTTATATAGTTCTTGCGAGCTTCCCGTTAATAGCTCTTCAAAGCATCCCGATTGGTTGTGACTTTGCATGTGTTGTAGACACACCACAGCTCTTATGAGCGTCCCAATATATGGCTCTTCGTGAGCTTCCCGATTAAAGGTTCTTTGTGAGCTTCCTGATTAATGGCTCTCTGGAGCTTCTCAATATGACTCACTCGAACTTCCCGATATATGGCTATTTGGAGCTTCCCATTAATGGCTCTTCAGAGCTACCCGTTATTAGCTCGCATGAGCTTTCCGATTATGGCTCTTATGAGCTTCCCGTTGTATAGCCCAAATAAGCTTCCCATTAATGGCTTACATGAGCTTCCTGTTATATGGCTCAAGAGAGAGCTTCTCAATTATGTGCTCAAATGAGCACCCCCGAATATGAACTGATGGATTTCAGATTCGTACACTTCATGTGTACTATCCTTATATCCATCAAAATTTTAAATGATTCAACAGGTAAAGTTCTGATATGGGATAACATGAGTTCAAAATAAACTAGTACCTGTATATACCTGAAATACATGGAAATGATATTTATTTGATATATTGAAACATGACATGGAAAATACATGTCTATGAAACTTGCCTGATAATTATGTATATTCATGATTATGAACTGTTACCGGAATAAATATACACAAAATTCATGAAAATGATGGTAAATGATATATTGATATAATGAAATGAATGAAATATGTTTATGAAGAAACGGTAAGAGAATGATATGTATCATGACATGTAAATATGCAACTATCTTTGATATGTTGATTCAAGGAAATTATGTATGTTGAGACGAGTAATAAACTCAAGTGTGACATGTCGAGAAAATAAGTTTATCAATGTTGGATTTATATGTAATATGTGCAAGTACGCTAACTAGTGTTGTTACTTGATGCTTAGGCAAGTGCCAAGCTATTGGTTGAATGGTAATATGTTTATTTATATGATGCATTGAATTGGTAAGTATTTAAGTGAAAATATGCTAGTGCTCATAAAAGAGTGGTAAGGTTTAAATTATCTTATGAAATGATTGTCATGTAATCAATTCAAAAAAGGCTTTGGCTAAATGCACTAGCTTTTGGAATAAGTGTGGAAAGTAAAGAAATGTAAATGAAAATAAAGAAAATTGGAAGAGTTAAAGTTATACAAAATCCTACTAAGCTTTTGATAATATGTATAACTGATATTGTGGATTTATTCACCTTGTGAATTGATGAATGTAACTTCATGAGTATTGTGGTATCAATATTGGGTTATTCTTTATATGTACAGATTTCATATTTGAAATGAATTAATATGATTAAAGACTACACGAGCTTACTAAGTATTTATTACTTACATATTTGTTTTTATTTACCATACAGATTATCGGAAGCTCGAACGGGTTGTAAGCTTGTCAGAGTTATATCACACTATCCATTGGTTCTATTGGTAATTTTCGATGATTTGATTCTGGTTATAATGACATGTATAAGTTAATTTGGCTAATGTTGGCTTATTGATGTTTCGTTATATCTAGCCATAGGGATGGCTTGTGATGAACATGTTTTGATGTGTATATAAGATGCTATATCATGTTAGATGTGAGTGTTTGGTATAGTTGAATGATGATAATCTTATAGATATGTTAATACTTAATACAAGTTATGTGAATTTGGTCAATTTGATAAGTTTGAATACTAGAGTATATGTGATGATAATATATGTATAAAACTTGGATTTAGCTTGATTTGAATGCTATGATATAGGTTGTTGATGTGTAAAAGTGTTGAGTTAGGTTGATGACAAATGGGGTGAGAAATGTGGCTTAGAAATGGCCTAATTTCATCCACACGGGCAAAGGCATGAGCGTGTGTCTCAGTTGTGTGTGACACATGGCCAAGTGACACGGTCGTATGTCCCCTGTATCTATTAATTGAGCAAAATAGAATGTTCACACAGCCTAGCACATGGGTGTGTGGCTTGTCTGTGTGACCTAAGTCAGTAAGCACCTAATTTTGCACACGGGCTGGGATACAGCCGTGTGTCCCTACTTTGAATGTCCATACGGCCTAGGACACGAGTGTGTCTCTTGACTGTATGAGACACACAACCTGGCCACACGGTCGTGTGTCCCCTGCACCTTTGAAAATTTTGAAAGTTTTTTAAATTTTTTTTGAGGTACTGATTTAGTCCGACTTGTTTCTAATGTGTATTTCGGGCCTCGAAGGCTCGTATGAGGGACAATATGTATAATTTTGATTGGTTTTTGACTTGAATGCTATATGATATGAAATGTTTGCATTTTCTGTCTGTTTGATTTATAAACGCTGGTAATGCTCTGTAACCTTATTCTGGCGACAGATTCGGGTTAGGGGTGTTACATTTTATCCTTTCTGGCAAGTCTACAAGTTCCCACACTGAGTTGGATTACATGGAGTCTATCTCAACTTTCATAGCTATTTCCTAAAGCTTGGAAGAAGCATTTTGTATCGCTTCATCATATGGGAGTGGGTCATCATCTTCTTGTTCGTCAGACTCAGTGTTAAAAACACTTCCTCCAGATTGGAAGAACTCAGGCCTACGAGAGACCCTCCCATTGCGACGAAGCTCTCTATGCTACTGATCATTTGCATGTCTACTATTAGGAGCTGGTTCTGGAGCCGTTTTCGTAGGGTTTTGTATATTTCTCGAAAGCTCATCAAGTACCTCTTTTCTCCAAGGTTTGAAGTCATTCATGTAACTTTCTTCAAGGAAAATAGCATGAGTTGACACTATAACTATTTGCTTTTTCGGGTTATAAAATAAACCACCCTTTGTTTGCTTTAGATATCCTACAAACATGCATAATTTTTCCCGTGACTCCAACTTCCTCACATCTTTATCCAAAATGTGGGTTGGGTATCCCCAAATCCTAAAATGATTAAGATTTGACTTCCTACCTTGCCGCAATTCGTATGGGGTTTTCAATACCATCTTAATGGGCACGTCATTCAGAATATAGCGAGCCATTTGTACAACAAATCCCCAAAAAATATTGGCAGCTTCGAATAACTTAACATCGAACATATAATGTTCAATTTCTTCTCTCTTCCATGCCATTCTTTTGTGGAGTGCTCGGCACGGTTAACTGGGATAGAATCTTATTCTCTATGAAGTACCCTAGGAACTCATTAGATAAATATTCCCCACCTTGATCAGACTGAAGTGCCTTTATGGGTAAACCTAGTTATTTCTCCATTTCCGCATAGAACTCTTTGAATTTATCAAAGGTTTCACTATTGCGATGCATTAGGTATACATACCCATATTTGGAATACTCATCAATAAAGGTTACATAATACTCATAACCACCTCATGCACTAACGCTCATGGGGCCACATACGTCAGTGTGCACAAGTTCTAGGGGTTTTTCAGCCTTCATTCCTTTAGTATTAAAAGACCTCTTAGTCATCTTACCTTCTAAGTAAGATTCACATTGTGGAAGATCAACTTCTTTAAATGAACTTAAGATGCCATCTTTCACAAGTCTAGTGATTCTTTCTCGATTAATATGACCAAGTCTCAAATGCCGAAGGTACACCTCATTAGAGTGAGAAGTTTTAAGTCTTTTATTCGATATTTCAATCTCAAGTAGTGTGTACAACTTTGGTTTGATAAAATAAAAATTATTTGACATTCATCCATTACAGATAAGATTGTGATTTCTAAATATTGCAATTCCATTATTAAAAGTCACGGTCAAGAAGTTTTTATATAAACATGCAACAAAAATTAAATCTCTTTTGAAACTTGGTACATAGAAAACGTCTCTTAAAATAATCTTCCTAAAATTATCAAAATAAAAATGTACATCTCCCACTACTTCAGCTACCACACTTGTCTCGTTCCCGGTCCGCAACGAGAAGCTCTTATCTTGAAGATCTTTTGACTCCTTAAACCCTTATAGAGAAGCACAAACATGATTAGTGACTCTCGAATCAGAGACCCAGTGGCCTATTGAATCTTCCACTAAACAAGCTTCTATCGTCAAGAGTTCCATACCTTTGCCTTTGGTAGCTAGGTATTCCTTCCACTCTTTACAGTTTTCCTTGAAGTGCCCTTTCTTGCTGTAAAAGAAGCATTTAGAGGAACAAGTGACGACTATATTCACTTCTGCTCTTTGGATCAGTTGACCTCCATTCAAGATTAACTCATAGGATTGTAACTCCTTCATGAGTTGTGTAAGCATAAGGTTTTTGTTGCCAAGGTTATACGTGGCCCAAAAACTAGCAAAATCCTTTAACAAAATTTTGAACACCATTTCAATTTGAATGTTCTAGTCCAGATTGGCCTCAATGTCTGTGGCCTCGATAAATTAGCCCATAAGAGTGATCATATGGTCTTTGATCAAAGTGTCAGGCTCTTGCTTGGCATTCATTAAGCTTGTTATAGAACACTATCAAGCCAAGGAGGCTTGGCCTCTGAACATGTCTTCTAGCTTATCTAGAATCACTTTAGTAGTCTTATAGCTCTCTAGTTGCTTATACAGAGTATTGGTCACGCTTGCCAGAATATAGCAATGAGCTATCTCATATACTCTTACTAGTGTTTTCTAACCTTAACTTGAGTGGCCGGAGGGCACTTAGTATCAAGAACTATTTTTAAGTTTCTCACAGCTCAAGACAATTATTAGGTTTTTTTTCCATTCCTCATAGTTATTTACGTTCAGTTTGTTTTCAGTGAGTATGTTCAATAAGGGAGTTGGTGCTATTTTTGAATTGAAAATAAAACATTCATATATAAATATCTTTGTATTAAGAAAATGTTTGAAAATGTTTTGCAACATTATGGTATGTGTTAAGATGATGTGTGCGTCTTACATTAAACCTTGGAAACATTTGTAAGCCATTGCAATGATAATTTCCACACCCATTGAATCAAGCCACCATGGGATGATCATGATCAACCAGTAAGAACATGGATTTCCATCCAATTAGTACATAAACTTAAATCCTTAGGCATTGACATGTACTAATAATCGTGTAACGTTTGGCCATAATTCTAACTTAAGTAGAGCTTTGTAGGGACTTACTTAACTAAAATATGAGAGGAATTCTAGTTGGAATGGAAGGAATCCAGAAATATCTTTTATGCTCAAGAACCAGAGGTGACCGATTCCACTTCCTTAAAAGAAGCTAACCCAGAAAATGATAATCCCAAAGATGTCACTACTCTTCCTGCTCAAGGGGAAAATTAAAATTTTTGTTGTACACCTATACTGACCTTTTCATTAATGATCTTTTCCTTACTCTCTTTACATGTCTTTCGCGCTTACTTCATTTACCTTTCCTTTTACTATCGTTAAAATGCCTAATACCAAGCTTGTAATAGTCCGTCGTTCTTTACCTAGCTGCATAGTAATCTTATAATAACCTAAGAGATTAAGTTAGATCTAATGTAACATGCATATAGGGGCTATTTCACATATTTCTATGTCCAGAAATTCACTTAAACCCTACTCTGATACCACTAAATCGTAACACCTTATACCCGACCCAATCGCTGGGTTTGGGTACCAAATGTCAAAATTAAACCATATTGCTGAACAACCTTTCTAACTTGATATATTTTCAACTTAAACAATGCCAAATTTCAACCCATATTTACCACACAACTTTATTCTGATTTGTTAGATAACATGTTTCAAAATTTAAACTTTAAATAAATTTCCTAATATACAAGTGCTAAGGTTTTTTATAAACATTCTACCTTATTGAGCATGTATGTATATTTACAAGGACCTAGAACTTAAAATTTGTATAAAATTAAACCCCGAGGCGTAGCCTCTAAGGCTATCCCTCTATATACAAAATACAACTATGATGCCATTGATCGGTTGTTTAACGTAACAACAATAATGTGTAAGTGTAAACTGTCAATGCAAGTATAATAGACATATATGAGTCTGTCGGATATCGATCCCACGAGGATGGTTCTCTTTTGTTTATTAATGTCAGTGCAATAAATGGATGGAAACGAGATAAATTGTGAGAGTAGGTGTCGAAGCAATAACTTGAAAACAACAAAATAAAATATGATAACGATAAAATGGGATCCCCAACATGAATATTCAACAGAATGCTAAGTGCTCACAAGGTATAAAAGGATTGGTGATTGTTAATGCATTAAATTACAATGAATATCTTACCAAGCTTAACTTCTATATTTAATCAAATACTTACACATGTACATTAGCCACACCTTCCAATGATGGAATGGAACACTATTAAGAACAAGTGGATTAAATTCCTCTAATCCTCAAGCAACTTTCGTTGTCTTGCTTGTTAGCTTGAACTGTCGCTGCACATTCTAATGTCAAGGACCACAATAACACTTCCGTGCTAAAAACATTCAAACCCAAAGATTAAACAGTAGAAGCTAAATTAAATAAAATAACATTTAACTCATAAATCATGTGTACTTCTATACTAACATGAAAGAGAAAGTAATCACCAACGTTTAGAAAAGAAAAAAAAGAAACAAGTAGAGAATACTATTCCTAGACAACTCGACTTGAATATCTCTATTCCCTCTTGTGTCTCACTCAGGGCTCCTCGTCAAGAGCTGGTCTGCATCCCTTTCACGTCGGTTCACCTGTAGGAGACTTAAGCTGCCAAAGTAGAAAGCTTCGAAGGGTATGTTGAAGAAGATGATAATCCAAAAAAACCTTTTATTTTTATTTTTATGTGAATATTTATCTTTTTCCCAAATAGCTCAGGTGTAATTTCTTCATCAGAATTATGTTGCCTCTGTACGTACAAGTTAGTTGTACCAGACTGGACAGCTCACGCATTTTTGTTCCTATCTAGACAACTCTCAGATGCGGCGACAATTTTGGGTGCAATCTGAAAATACTCATGCAATGGCATCAGTACCAAAACATGACAAAATTAAGGATAACTAAGCTAAGATCCACTGAGTTATAAAATGTAAATTACTAAACTAAAAATGCTAAAATATGTGCTAAAGATAACTAAATGGGGACAATTTAACCAATAAGTAGGGAGAAAACATATGTTCTTTCTAGTACTATCACACCCCCAAACATGAGTTTTTACTTGTCCTCAAGTAATGTAGAAACTATCAAGGCTACACAAGAATTCACTAAGGCAAACAATCATTCTAGCAACTTGAATCACCTAAAATCCCAATGAATGGGTCACATTCAGATGACAGAATATTGCATCGACAAAACATAAGTATGAATGAATAATGTTTCAACTTCATCAAAACCAACATCTTGCTTTAAATCCTAAATTCTATCTACCAATATAACATTTATTGTACAATATGTGTCTTTTTTGTGAATAAGGGATATCGTTGCATTACTATACATTTGTTCTTGAGAAGTAATGATGGAGTGCAACAAGACCCCAGGGAGTACGTAATTGAACCGACACACACTCATGCAGCGACAACCTTTGGCCAAATTTATTTTTCTAACTCTTGTATTGGAGTGTTTCCTTTTTAACATTTCACAATACACCCACTTTGGAGTGTCTCTTATTCATAACTGTATATATAAACAGCTGTAAAAGGAAGATTCATTGAAGATTCAAGGAATGCTACTAGTCATCCATTACTAATGCAACCTAAATCATTCATCAAAGAATTGAAGATACAACATTCAGTCAAATTTATCCAACTCATTCATTAATAATTCACATGATTCAAGAATTAAGCATCGAATGTAACAAAACTTTTCAAACACATTTTCATTAACCACAAATAAACCTTGCATGCTTCATTAAACTCAAAATTTTTTTTGAAATGTTGGCGTATTTGCAAACCCCATATGCATTCCCCCAAACTTAAAGTTTGCATTGCCCAGAATGCACTAACATTAAAATGCGATGATAATAAAAATGCAATGACAATGTGCACTAATAAAATGAAAATTACAGCTACATGCAATGCATGAATACTACAACTAAACTTAAAATAAACTAACGCAGTTTTCCTCAACCATCAATATGGCTGCACGATGTTTCTTCTTCCTCCTCTTTTTCTCTTCTTTTTTTCACTTTTTATCTTTGGAGCGTTTTCTCTTCTTTTCATTGGGCTTCTCACAACCCTCGGATCGCTCCTCAGTTTTTGGCGCTGCCCTAGCATCATCGGCTATTTCTTGTGTAGGAGGGGTCACCTTGAGTGGTCTGGTATAGAACATTATCGTCAATGAATTGTGGTGCGCCTCACTTGTTACCTCTACAGCTTCCGCCAGTCTAGCTCCATCTCACTCCAGATTATCATTAGTTGCATCCACAAACTCGGGTGCATTGACAATATTCTCAACAGATTCTTTCTCAGCAGCTTCTGTCTCAATATTTTCTTCCTCAGCCTTCTCGTACACAACTTCAATATGTATTTCCTCCTCTTCCACAACAACGTCCTCCTCAATAGCAGACACCTCTTGACCAGCAATGACGTCACCCTCAACCAAGCTATCAATCCTTCGCATGCACTCCTCAATGTGCTTTGAGTCCTCTTCTTTCTCATCATTAGAGACGTACACAATGGGAGGGGATTCCACTGATCTGTCTCGGTCCCCGAAGTCATCTTCCTCAGTGGAAGGTTCGTAATCTCGGATGATTAGTGGGAACACTGGAAATTCTTAGAGTGGGGTTGGGTTAACTGTCTTAATGCGGTTAAAATAGAGTTGTTATAGGCCCTAGTATAAACGTAGAACAAATTTTGTGATCTGTTCATATCCTCTATTGTAGCGACAAGCCTGATCTTCTTATTATTGATGGAATTAGCCAACTTCTCGATATCTTGCATTTTGCGTAGGAATGATGTCTCTTCAGTCAGGTTTGTTCCATTACTTTCTGCCTTGGTTTTGCCCTTCCTTGTTTTATTGGTCTCTGCCTCCTTCATTGTCAGTATATCTTTGCCACGAGTCATTTTTTCAATAGAGGCTTCATTTATTGGGCCCTTATTTTCCAGGACCTTTTCATCATCATGGGGCACGATCCCTTTCTGTTGGCACAGTAGCATCACTAACGATGGGAAAACCAAAATTCCAATTTGACTTACAGCGCAATCAGTAATTTCCTGGTGAAGTATTGCGCTGATGTCAATCTTTCTGCCCTTGATAATTGAATGTATTAGGCACATTCTATCAAGGTTGACTATCGTGGTGTGAGTAAAGGGCAGTAGTCTGTAATTGACAAAATAAAACCAGATTTTGCTTTGCAGTGTCAGGAAGCGACGATGCATCGTATAATTCTTTTGATGTGAACCCGTGCACAATGCTCTTTCGATACATAAATCCTTCACCAACAGGTTCCTTTTGTTGTCTATGATATCCTCAATAAACTCAGAGTGTTCATCGACATCCACTTTAGTGTTGTATAGCTGATTGGTGTTTTTTAGCATCCCATGGGATTAAGCCTTCTCAAACAAAGATAAACTCTAACTCATGGTGATAAAGGTTAGCGTAAAACTCACGTACCAATGAAGGAGAATAGTTTCCAAGATAAGTGCAGAAAGTTTCCCACTTCAGCTTAGAGATGATTTTGTAGATTTACTTGCCCAAGTCTTGCTGTTTCGAAAGTAGAATGCCTTGTTCTAGGTGGAATTTTGCTTTAAAATGTTGTTCTAAAACCGGTCTTTGGCCACTTTCGTTAAAATGATCACCGACTTTTTTTTCTTCGTTGGCATAGAGGATTTTGACTCACGAACTACAGTTGTAGAGGATGAGTGTTCTTCAACAGGCTTAGTGGCTTTCTTGATTGATCCTCTCGTTCTTGTCATATTTTGTTTGTTTTATGGAGTGAAGATGATTTAAAGTTGTAAAGGTACGAACTTGAGGAAGAGAAAGTGAATAAAAATGGCTACTTGGGTGTGTTACAGTTGGCACAATGAAGGGGGTTTATAGCGAGTGAAAGAAGAAGATGGAAAGGCGTGATTTTTTTGAAGGGAAATAAAGCTGGTGGGAATAATTATGTCTAATTAGAATTGCGCCTACTCAATTGATCAGATGGCTAGGTGACTTTTGATCAAACGGTGGGATCTGAAATTTCTGGTCTGCCCTTATTCTTGTTGAGTCATAAGTGACAGTACAATAGTACGAACTGGGTTGACAATAAAGCACAAATACATCGACAATAGTACCTAATTATTCTGTAAAAATAAAATGACAAAATAAAAACAAGCTTCAACAAAAATGAAAAAAATAAAATAGCATAATGATAAATTAAATAAAAATTAAAATTTTTCGACCAATTTAATGGTCTTTACGTGCTTTTGATTAATATTACCAAAATAGTGTTTCAACCGCTATCCATTCACTTTGAACTGGTGTCTATCATGTAAATCTCTAATTGTGACTGCATCATGAAGAAATACTTCGACAACTTTGAAAGGTCCAGACCAACGTGGGCGCAATTTACCCAAGTGCAATTTCAATCTAGAATTAAATAGTAAAACTTATTGACTCGCGATAAATTATTGCTGTAAAATAATTCTATGATGCCATCTTTTGGTCTTTTCTTTGTAAATTGCAGCATTTTCATAGGCATGTTGCCTAATCTCTTCTAGTTTAGTGATATCCGATAGCCTTTTTCTTTTCAGCAACTTCATAGTCTATGTTCACTTGCTTAATTGTCCATATTGCTTTCTGTTCCAGTTCAACTGGCAAGTGACATGCTTTTCCAAAAACCAATTGATACGGCGACATCCCTAATGGAGTTTTGTATACTGTCCGTAATGCCCATAAAGCGTCATCCAGTCTAGAAGACCAATCTTTCCTCGCAGGGTTCATAACCTTCTCCAGAATGTTTTTAATTTCTCTATTCGATACTTCAGCTTATCCATTAGTTTGCGTATGATAATTAGTAGCCATTCTATGATTAACTTCATATCTTTTCAGTACAGCTGTCACTTGGTTGCAATGAAAATGTGTACCCTGATCACTAATCAATGCCTTTGGTGTGCCAAAGTGGGTGAGTATATGCTTCTGAAAAAAAATTAAGTACTGTCTTTGCATCATCCTTTACGACTGCAACAGCTTCAACCCATTTCGAGACTTAGTCAACAATTACTAAAATATAAAGATTTCCAAATGAACTTGGAAATGGTCCCATAAAATCCATACCCCAAACATCAAACAATTCAACCTCTATAAGTGGCTACTGCAACATTTCATTGCGTCGGGATATAGAACCAGTGCGCTGACACCTATCGCATTGATTCACAAAATTGTGGGTGTCTTTGAATAATGAAGGCCAGTAGAATCTTGATTGGAGAACCTTAGTAGCAGTTTGCATGCCATTGAAATGACCTCCGTAAGTAGCATCCTGGCAGTGCTTCAGGATTGAAAGCATCTCCTCTTCCGGAACATAACACCGAATAATATTTTCATTGCATACCTTGAATAAATACGGTTCGTTCCAATTATACTTCACTACTTCACGAAAAAATCTTTCTATTTTATGGCCTGTGACAGCCAATGAGAGCTTTCTACAGACTAGATAATTAACCATATCTGCATACCAAGGGTTGCATCTACAGCAAATACTTCTCATCTGGGAATGCTTCGACAATTTGAAGTATATTTCCATCTTCGCTGCCAACTTCCAATTGAGACAAATGATCAGCAACTTGATTCTCTAAACCTTTGAGTTCTTTTATCTCGATGTGAATTCTTGCAATAGTAAGATCCAGCGTATCAATCTTGGTTTTGCATCATTCTTCGTAAAAAGATAATAACGAAATTTGTCGAAAGCAAAAACTACATTTAACAATTCTTTCTCTACAGTGGTATAGTTGATTTGAGCCTCTGTAAGAGTTTTGCTAGCATAATAGACGGCGTGAAATACTTTTCCCTTGCGTTGTCCTAGAACAACACCCACAGCAAAGTTGTTTGCATCGCACATAACTTCAAAAGGTTGAGACTAATCTGGTGCAACGACAATGGGTGCATTTACTAGCTGCATCTTTAATTGAATGAATGCCTCCAAACATGTATCGTTAAAGAGAAATTTTCGATTCTGTTCCAGCAATAAGCATAAGGGCTTTGCAATTTTTGAGAAATCTCTATTAAATCTTTGGTAAAACCCCGCATGCGCAAGAAAACTGTGAATACCTTTCACATTTTTTGGTGGAGGTAATTTCTCAATGATTTTCACTTTAGCTTTGTCTAGTTCAATGCCTTGACTAGAGATGCGATGGCCTACCACAATTCCTTCAGTTGCCATGAAATGAAATTTTTCCCAATTTAGAAAAAGATGTGTGTCTTCATATCGCTGCAATACTTTACCAAACTGTCAGCGCAATGATCAAAATCATTCCTATAGACTGAGAAATCATCCATAAAAACCTCTCAAGAATCTTCAATCATATCCGAGAATATTGCCATCATGCACATTTGAAATGTGGTTGGTGCATTGCAAAGACTGAAAGGCATACGGTGAAAAGAAAAAGTACCAAAGGGACAGGTGAAAGTTGTTTTCTCCTGATCCTCTAGTGCAATGGCAATTTCATTGTACCCAGAATAACTATCTAAGAAGCAGTAATAGGTTCTTCCAGCAAGCCTGTAAAACATTTAGTCAATGAAAGGAAGTGGGAAGTGGTCATTCCTTGTGGTAGCATTAAGTTTGCGATAATCCATACAGACTCGTCATCCCGTAGGAATGCGTGTAGGAATTAATTCATTTTTGTCGTTGCTAACCACTGTGATGCCACTCTTTTTAGGAATGCATTGCACTAGACTTACCTAATTTCTATCAGAAATAAGGTAGATAATTCCAGCATCAAACCACTTTATAATTTCTTTCTTAACAACTTCATCCATCTTCTCGTTTAATCTTCTTTGTTGGTCAATCGATTGCTTACCTTCATCTTACAACTTGATCTTGTGCATGCAAAAAGATGGACTAATGCCTCAGATATCGGTAATATTCCAAGCAATAGCTCATTTATGTTGCTTAAGAATATGGACCAATTTCTCTTCTTGAGTTACATCTAGTGTTGCGGAGACAATAACTGGGATAGTATTGTTATCACCAAGAAAAACGTATTTAAGATGAGTAGGCAGTGGTTTTAATTCCAGAGTAGGAGCTTTGTCGATAGATGGCTTGAAAATTGGAGTTGTTTTGTTGGCTAAGTCTAAAGACTCAATCTACCATACATGCTTGAATTCAATATTATTAGCTTTAACTTTGCTGTCACAATTATCTAAAAATTCATTATCAGATGTCACTGCAAACTACTTGGAAAGTATTGTGCTTTGGTCATTGAATTATTTCGTAATTAGATTATCTAGCATATCGAAAGTATGGCATTCTTCTTTATCCTTGCATAGAATAGATTCAAAAACACTGAAGGTAACGTGCTCATCATTAAGCCGTATGGTCAGTTCACCTTTGTAAACATCAATAAGAGTTCATCCTGTGGCTAAAATGGTCGTCCCAAGATTATAGGAACCTCATTGTCTGCCTTGCAGTTAAGTATGATAAAATCAGCTGGAAAAATGAATTTATCCATACAAACTAAGATATCTTTGATTTGCCTTTTTGGTTGAGCCAAAGATCGATCAGCTAGTTGCAATGTCACTGAGTAGGTTTCATGTGACCAATTCCCAACTTCCTAAAAGTAGATAGTGGCATTAGATTGATGCTAGCTCCCAAGTCGCATAAAGCCTTGCCCAAATAATGGTTGCCAATTGAACATGGGATGGTAAAGCTCCTAAGATCTTTCATTTTGGGGGGCAACTTATTTGTTAAAATAGCACTACAAACCTCTATGAGTGCAATAGTTTTCATATCACTAAGCTTCTTCTTATTGGACAAGAACTCTTTTATAAATTTCCCATAATTCAAAATTTGCAAAAGAACGTCTACTAAAGGAATATTGACCTAAAGTTGCTTCAATGTGTTTAGGAACTGTTGGTACTTCCTATCCTACTCATTCTCCCTAAATCTTTGTAGAAAAGGTAAGGGTGGAGATACATCTGATTGCGCTGACCCATTTATTTGTGTCGACAGTTTCAAAGGTTGGACATTAGGCATACGAGTGACAATTTGTGGAACTGTTTTGTCTGATACATCGACAAGCTCTTCAGATTTAACCTTCCCACTAGTGATCATTTCACCAGTATCTTGAGGTGCGACAGTAGAGTCGGTATTCGGCTCGCCAGTTTGTTTACCACTCCTAAGAGCGATAGCCTTATAGTGTTCTTTCCCCCTCAGATTGGGATTTTTCGTGTCAATAGGTAGTGTGCCCGGTGGTTGAGTATTTAGCTTCGAAGCAAGTTGTCCTAATTGTGCCTCCAACGCCCAAATAGAAGATGAATTGCCCTGCACAATAGCTTCTGTGCGAGTCATATGCTCTCGCATTAGAGCCTGAAGAGCTGCTAAAGGTAGAAGGAGAAGCTTGCATGTACTGTTGTCGTCTATGCTCTTGAACTTACTGATGTGGCATTGAAGAGTATTGTGACTGCGTCTCATTCTAGTATGGATGCATCTAATTGTGCTAATTGTAGTTCTGCTGTTGTTGATTGTAATTCCCTTGTCTTGAATTATAATTTCCTTAAGTAGATATATTCTCATATAGGAATGTTGCAACATTTTGTCCAGCATTCTGAGTTCCCCAAGACTGTTGATTACATGCAGAATTATTCTAAGAGTTTCTATAAGAATTGTTGTGGATTTTACTGACATAAAAAGACATTCTCTGCATGTTGTCAACTGTGGTTGTCACTGCAAATCTCACAACAAAAGGTAGGAACATCAACCTGTTGAGCGACTTGTATAGGTGCAACGTCACTAGTTCCTTGCATATTTTTTATCATATTTGCAAGAGAAGAAAATTGAGCACTAAGTGCAGATATTGCATCCAATTCAATAACTCCTGGAGTAGCTTTTGCTTGTGCAGCTCTAGAGATAGGGTATTGATAATTATTCTGAGCAATTCTCTCAAGAATTCCAATAGCATTATTATAAGTACAATCCAGCAAAGGACCATTGGTTGATGCGTCGACAAGATTCCTCGTGTGTGAATTCAACCCATTATAGAAATTTTCAATTTGTGTTTCCTGTTGAATGTCGTGCATGTGACAATGTCAAAGTAAAGATTTATAACGTTCCCATGTGGTGTGAAGATTCTCACCATCCAACTGATGATAAGTTGTAATATCATTTCGGAGACGAGCATTCATTGTCTGCGGGTTAAATCGCAAAACAAACTGTGTTGCTAGTGCATTCTAAGAATTGATTTATCTGGCAGGTAGCCCAAGGAACCATGTACAAGCTCTTCCCTGCAAGGAATAAGGAAATAATTTCATTTTTAAAATGTCATTAGGAACGCATTGTTGACTAAAGGAAGCACAAATCAATAAAAATGATTTAAGATGTTCTTGTGCATCTTCATGCGGCAGTCCAGCATATTGCCCATTAGAATTCAACATTTGAAACATTAGTGGCTTGAGTTCAAAATTTCCAGCTTGGATTGCTGGCCTAACAACTCCCGGTTGTAAGTCATCTAAGAAAGGTACTACAAAATCTCGTATAGTTCTATTTTGTATTTGAGCGTCTTGCTACAACGGTGGGTCATTAGCATTTTGTTGCTGCATCAGGGGTATGACTTCATAGTTTCTTGATAAAGCCATATTACTTTGTTCTCGAAGTATCCTCTAAGGGGTTCTTTCAATTTCTAGATCAAAATCGACAATAAACTCTAAATTGTTTTGGGTCATACAGCACCTAAAATAAAATGTGAAAATAACGACAAAAAGAAAACAAGTTAGTAACAACTAAATATTACGAAATAAAAATAAACAAAAATAAACATCAAACAAACGCAATCCCCAGCAACAGCGCCAAAACTTGATCGGCTGTTTAACGTTACTGTAACAATGTGCAAACGTACATTGTCGATGCAAGTATAGTATACATATATGAGTCTGTCGGATATTGATCCCAGGAGGATGGTTGTCTTTTGTTTATAAATTTCAATGCAATAAATGGATGGAAACGAGATAAATTGTGAGAGTAGGTGTCGAAGCAATAAATTGAAAACAACAAGATAAAATATGATAATGATAAACTGGGATCCTCAATGTGAATATTCAACAGAATGTTAAGTGCTGACAAGGTAAAAAAGGATAAGTGATTGTCGATGCATTAAATTGCAATGAATATCTTACGAAGCTTAACTTTTATATTTAATCAAAGACATAAGCATACGCATTAGCCACACCTTTCGATGATGGAAATGGAGGACTATTAAGAAAAAGTGGATTAAATTCCTCTAATCCTCAAGCAACTTTCGTTGTCTTGCTTGTTAGCTTGAACTGTCGCTGCACATTCTAATGTCAAGGACCACAATAACACTTCCGTGCTAAAAACATTCAAACCCAAAGATTAAATAGTAGAAGCAAGATTGAATAAAATAACATTTAACCCATAAACCATGTGTACTTCCGTACTAACATGAAATAGAAAGTAATCACCAGCGTTTAGAAAAGAAAAAAAGAAACAAGTAGAGAATACTATTTCTAGACAACTCGACTTGAATATCTCTATTCCCTCTTGTGTCGCACTCAGGGCCCCTCATCAAGAGCTGGTCTGCATCCCTTTCACGTCGGTTCACCTATAGGAGACTTAAGCAGCCAAAGCCGAAAGCTTCAAAGGGTATGTTGAAGAAGATTATAATCCAAAAAAACCTTTTTTTATTTTTATGTGAATATTTATCTTTTTTCCAAATAGCTCAGGTGTAATTTCATCAGAATCATGCTGCGTCTGTACGTACAAGTTAGTTGTACCAGAATGGACAACTCATGCATTTTTGTTCCTTTCTAGACAACTACCAGATGCGGCGGCAATTTAGGGTGCAATCTGAAAATACTTATGCAATGACATCAGTACCAAAACATGACAAAATTAAGGATAACTAAGCTAAGATCCACTGAGTTATAAAATGTAAATTACTGAACTAAAAATGCTAAAATATGTGCTAAATATAACTAAATGGGGACAATTTAACTAATAAGTAGGGAGAAAATATATGTTCTTTCTAGTACTATCAGCCATTTACGTGGATTTGGCGGTGTCTGGCTTGGTCCCTCCACACAATCCTCGAGTCATTCATTGACCCTGCATTTATAGTAGAAATTACTCGTAAGTTTGAAATAACTTAGTTGGATCCTGTACAAAAGTATTCATTGAAGACTTATAAATTTTTGAGTAAATAAGAATTAATACACATAATATAAACTCACTGAGTATCTTAGGATATTTCGCAGTTTGACTGGTGCAGACGACGCCCATGCGTTCTCTGAACTAATCGTTTGAGGACATATCGAGCTGATTTAGTTGTCTTTGTACTATTTCTAACAGTTATTTTCTGATACTTGACATTTTCTAGCTTCATCCTAGACTTCCATTTTACCCTCCTTGTTTGACTTATCAAAAGATAACAATATACAAAATTATGTGAAATTGTGACTACTATTGGCGGACTTGCAGGTATCACACCACAATGGTAGATTCTTACCTTGATCCCTGCATTCCACACCGAAATCAATATAGACTTATTGTATTATCCTGACAATTACTCTTTTATGACTTAGCCTGTGCATATGCCCTTCTTTTAGTAGAAGACCCATTTACTAATATCTTAATTTGTGGCCCTTGAATATGAGATTTGGCTGATAGTTAAGCACCCATTTTTCCTTGTAGACTCATACTTGTAAGATAGTCCCATAACACTTTCCATTTCAGACCATCCAATAAGATATTACCATCAACAGATAGTCTCCAATGAACTATCTCTTACTTGTATTGTCCTTGGTGGAGTTCCACATTATATATTCCTAACTGGACTTCCCAACACTAGATTGTCCCAACGAACGTCCTTTTCCTTTGTTAATCTTTGGCGGACATTCCACCCCATATAGTATTGGGCAAATTTTCCTTTTCTTTTTGGTGACCTCTTTACCAATGATTACTTAGAATTAAAATCTAACTAATCGTCTCACATTCTCATAGCCAATGTTGGTTTATTCGTCAACTCGGATAGACTCTTAATGGTCGATACTTTTTCACAAATACTCCAAAGGGAATACTCATTCCCTCCATGTATACCCGCGTACAAGACACTTCCACCTGTTCCTCTTACCTTCACATTTTTGCGAGACCTTTTGTTAGCATATTTACCTACATTCTCATACATGTCATAACTGTTATGTTTGACTCTTCGCCATATGAATCATACAGTGATTTCCACTTACATGCCCGACGCCTTCCTTGTTTACTGTCCTAACGGACTTTAATTCGACATAGACATACCTGTTCACCACTAGATCATGTCATGACTTACCATGGTCTTTCTATTGGAAAAAAATCTGGTTGAAAAGCGATTTTCTTGCACAGCAGAATATTAAAATTTTGAAAATCGACCCGGTTTGTGATATTTATAGCAATAAACTTTAACCAAATTCATTCCTATGTTTTTGGTTTAGCGGACGTTCATTATTTTTTTACATTCAACCAAATGATCTTTTTCTACTATTTTTGTGCCACGAATGCTTCAAGTGTGGGCTCAAACCAATTGAATCGAAACACAGAACTAGAAAATATTTTCTCTTTTATTTGGAGTAAAAATGAAAATTCTATCTTCTTTAATAGAAACCAGTAGAATTTTTTTTTGAAAAATATATTTAATTTTGAGAATAAATTCTCTCTATTTGTCAACAAAGTAACAATTTCTCAAATTTTTGTATAATGCATTACAGGAGCCATCTAGTTATAAGAAGAGAATGTAGAACCCTTGTTGAGTTGTAGTGGTTTATTTAAAATAGAAAAACAACTTCTTACATAGAGTAAGGGTGGGGTGGACGGCACACCCTAGTATTCCTATTAAGGTTGTCGCCTCCTTCATATCATATGAAGGGTTTTAGGCCTTTCTCACATCGGGTCCAATTACGAGTACTTCTTGGGACTTTTGACCTAATACTTTGTAACGTGATCCAACACGATTCGGTTTTTCTATTTTCCAAAATAAACTTTAATATTCTATATGAAAAAATTTTCTCATCCCTTTTTTTACCCCCAGTAAAATTTTGATGATTTTACCCTCGATAAAATTTTTGAGAATTTTACCCTTGGTAAAATTTCGAGAAAATATGCTTAATATTTCATAACTCAACATGTTCACTGTGACCGAATGGTTTATTTTCATTTTTAGGCTTCAAAATAGCTAAAAAACATAAACCCATTCTTCCGATCATTTTTAAGTAATCCATATAGAATTGCAATAATTTCCATTTCCATTTCCATTTCGATTTCCATTTTTGCAAACCTACATTTATTTCCAAATGATTCCATTTTTCCATTTCGAAGAAAACCATAATCATTTCTAAATGTTTTTCATTTCTTTTTTCCTATTCATTCTATTCATTTTTATTCAAACTCGCAATTCATTTCTAGTTTCAATAAGCTAGCGGAGGGACTAATTGGACATATGTAATTAGGGCTCAAATGATTTATAATTAAGTTTGAGTTTTTCGCCTATTAATTATAAACTCATTTAGTCATGAAGTCATTCCACTATAGTATCGTGACTGAGCTCTCCCTAACAATATATAATTACGAAAGCAACTACTCAGTGCTCGTCCAATGACCTTGTCATAAGAATGTTACCCTCATAGGATATCCTTGATCTCTTTGGGGTAATATCCGCTCTCTCAATATAATCCTATTTTATCTCATGGTAACCATTACATCTTCTTTCATAAAAAATCAATCAATATCAAATAGTGATCAAGTCATACATCACAAAGATGAACAACCCATGGCCACGTTTACTTTTCATCAACTATTTAATGTCTATGAAAGGATATCATTTACTCATGTCTCGGGTTATAAATTCCACTATTCTGAATGACACTACATATTACAGAAGTCGTACAACCAACACACTAATTTTTGGTTCCACATCTATTTGAACTTAGGCTTTTACTTATTTCAAAGTGTATAAGTCAAGCATACATAGTCCCCCATCTATTCAGGATTTAGGTATGTCGTACTATGAACGTCACAAGTGAATAGATTCATAAATGGATTCAGAATCTATTTTTCTTGGGTCCAGTCCGATATACTATCAGTCCAGTCAGTTACATCTATGTCTCTATCTTCTGGGAATCATTTGCTTCGATGCCCAAGACAAAGCATCTCCCCAATTGGACTTGATAGATGACATATTAATCTTTAAATCAATTTGCTCATTTTCGATTAGACTAAGGACATGTGTAGGTTCATCTTATAATATAGGTTATCTTTCTGTATTATGATTCGACCACATAATATCGCTTAATATTAGTTAAACATTAGACGACCAATGAGCAACATTTGCTTCCATTTTACTTTGCGTGCAAAAAACATGTGAGGATAATATACAAAGTTTTAATATAATTCATGAATAATTTTACAAGTGTACTTAGACGAAAATACTACACTTAGGGCACCAAATCTAACACTTTCGGCTACGAAGAGTCAGTAAACCTATTTCAAGGTGTCGCTCCAAAGAGCCTGTGGACCGTTTACATGGTGTCGCTCTAAAGAGCATATAGATAACCATTTCCAACCAATCCTCCTTAAGTCCCCTTCAATCTGTCCATTCCTCCATTACACCAAGTTTCCTATCTTCAACTAACCCGTTAATACTTCCCTCCGTACTCTGCATTTTAATAATATACATATCATCACATGCACTCACATAACATGGAGCACGCCACATAATAGTTCATAGATACAAAACCATGTCCTACATTTAGAGAACATACTTGCAACAATCATACAATCGCATAACCATATACAAGCATAACTTCTTCAGTCAGCAATGATTATATATGTAGTCAACTTACTCGACTGAAATCAGTGCAAAACAAACAAACAACACAGCAACCAGAAAAAACCAAAGTGTAACATCTATAACCCGTTTCCATCGTCAAATTAAGGTTATAGAGTATTACTAGACAATTCAAAACAATTAATAATAGATAGCATCAAGTTACTGAATTAATTAAACAAAATTTCATAAATAATTCAAATCGGAGTAGAACCACACTTATGGCCTTAAATCGAGCCTACGAGGCCTTTAAAATAGTTTAGTAACAATCAGGGATATTTTCGAAACAAAATAGAAGATTTGGGGCAAAAGTGAAAATTTTCAAAACAGGGTTCACACGGTCGTGTGACAGAGCCTAGACCGTGTGGCTCCAGACATGGCTGTGTGTGCCCAAAAATGACAAAAAAAAATTGCTTATTTTTCCTCCAAATGCTTAGGTACCTAAACCAACTTATAGCATATGATCACAAGAACTCAAAACACATTCAAGAAAAACCAAGATATGCCAAATCAACAATAAAAGACCTAACCAATGTGTCATCACTGACACCACATCTCAGTCACCCAACATTTCACTACTTTAGTTACATTACACAAGCTACAACAAACTCAAATATAACTTACCTTCAATTCTTTTATACCATACCTAATTCAAGCCACACTTACCATTTCATGCTTGTTCACTTATGCTTAAAAATGGAATTAAACATACATGCCACATTTAACTACTCATACCACAACATCAAAATACACAACCAAAACACATTACATGTACTTATGAAACATTACAGATCATAACCAAATGCTCATATTACATGCCATATAAGCCAAGTCGAATTCAAAATCTACCAAAAGATCCTTGGATAGTGTGATTCTTTAAGTTGATCCAATCTCTTAATTTCCACAAAACGTAATCTATAAAGAAAGAGACAATGACACAAGTAAGCTTTCGCAAATCTTAGTAAGTTCGTCGATTAAACGATAAAGCTTACCGTATTAAAATAAAAATTCAAATAACAAGATTTACAAATAGAGTTCCTGTCAACAATGTTATTATCAGAATTCTTGTCAATCACAGCTCACAATAGGTGACCGATACACGGATACGAATATATAGTTAACCATCCAGAACACATTAGACACTCATATGAGCCAATCCAACCGATAACACACCTCAGCACTAAGTGCCTAGCCCTAGGCTAACATCCGCCCCCGTAACACACTAAGAAACACTGTAATATAACATGATAGTCTGCAACAAATGCAGGAACTCGGTATATTCAGTGAACAGAGGATATACAGAAATTATCATCACATATCATATCAATCCAGTACCGCACACAAAACAACCTATTGGCATGCTAATCATACTCTATCCTTCGTTCATTGGCTCAGAGTATTTCAATCAGTAATCGATACCATATCAATTCATTATTTCCATTCTTAATTACATGCATCAATATTATCCAACATTATACAATTAAGTTCACATAATACATTTAAAGTGTATTAAAATTAAATGAACGAACTTACCAAACTAAATTGCAGCTTTGACAAAAGTACAAGGACTACTTTGCAATTTTCTCTTTTCCTCGATTTTTCACTCGTTCTTGATCTAAAATAATAATAATTTCAATTAACTAATTCCAACAGAAAAATTAACTCATTTTATGCTATTAAGTCCTTTTATACATTTTCAGAAAATTTCTCCCAACATTTTACTTTTATGCGATTTCGTCCTTAAGCTCAAAACTTGCAATTTAACCAATTTTAACTAAAATTAAATTCAGCCAAATAGTATAACACTCCACTATAGTCCATACATGTTATTTCACATCAAGTCCTTGTAATTTTATCGTTTTAATATTTTAGTCCTTAAACATTAAAATTACTAAAAACTACTTTACAAAATAGCCCTATTAAACAACCAAGCTTAATAATCCACCATACAAATTCAAGAATAACTCAAACTCATCAATGGCATAATTTATAACATTTGACAATTTTACAAATTAGTTCCCGGGTTAGCTAGATTAAGCTAATACGAGTTCGAAAACATAAAAATCACTAAAACGGGTATCAAACACATACCAAATAGGGAAACCAACAAGCTGAAGCTTTCTTCTTCTCCAACAATGGCTACACGGTTTAGCACCAAGGAAAAAGGACAGAAAATGATAACTTATTTTGTAATCTTTTAATTTATCATTTCATTTACCTATTTACCATTTTACACTTTTAATATTCATTTAAACTTCAACAATTGTAAGTCCATTAATGTCCACTAACATTACAAATGGTCTAAATACAATATAAGTCCTCACACATATACCATTTAAGTCATTTAATTAATAAAATTCAATAGCGATTAAAATTTACAATTTAGTCCTTTTTAATTAATTAGGATCTAATTGCAATTAACCATAATATATAGAATTCCATATCATTCCTACCTTTTGGCCACTTAAAGAGGGTCCAATTACACAATTGGTCTTTCAATTATTTTTAATTATTAATTACTTAAGCTTTATTTCAATTTAACCTTAAAGTATTGTGACCTAATGAATAAATAACACAAAGGTTAGTGGAATGATTAACATTCACCACCGCTTGGGCCTTTTGACCATGGTTTAATCACCATTTTGGTCCCTTTAGTATTTTAAATCTATAGTAATTCACTTTTACCTCTTCTACAATTTAATCCTTTTACCTTAATTAACATTCTAAACATTAAAATTTTTTAACCAAACCGTCAAATACCAAAATAATTACTCCATAAATATTTAATAAAAATATTCACGAGCTCATTTTACAGAAACGGCGTCCCGATACCTCATTTTTTGAAACCACTTGAATTTTAAACTGAACTACATATACTTATTTATTCGTTCAATTTATAAAAAATTTTAAGCCAGAATTCAATATAATAATATAATCGACTCATAAATATTAAATAACAACACGGACTTACCCATCGGATTTGTGGTCTCGAAACCACTATTTTTGACAACACTAAAAAATGGGTTGTTACACTAAGCAACACTCAAACAATTGAGTACAGAAGCTCACCTTCTGTCTTTCCTCTTTGCCAGCTTAGCTTTTCCGAATACAAAAGTCTCCTACATCCTGATCAGTTCTCTTTTCTCAATTTCAAAAATATAGTGAGATGAAGAAGCTGACTAGCTCACTGAATTCTCTACTTTCCAAACTCAAACCTCACGACCACTACTCAATCCAAAGCTTTCCTTAACTTTCTTTTCTTTAAAGCAACCAAAGAAGATGATGTAGAAGAGAAGGAAATGAAACAAAAATGAGAAGTATTCTACCTTCAGAATAACTCTTCTCATATATATAAGTAACCCTTCACACATAGCTACCAAGGCCCCAAATAACCATCCACCACTAATCATTTTGTCTCCCACTAAGGAACCAGTCGATTCCAACTTAACTGAACCAGAATTGAAACTCAATTATTTACCATTCAGCTACTAAAGTTTCTAGATTTTTCAATAGAGTCCACCGAACCCACGACTTTTTTTAATTTACTCCCAATTCCTCTTAAATTCTAGATTTTAATGGGAATCGAGTGTGATAGTGGAAACCATCATTATTGGGCCACCTGGAATGGCAAAATATAAGTAAAAGGAAACCATCATTGTTGGGTCATCTGGGATGGTAATATATATATTGAATTATGTGAACCATTTTTGTCAAGCCATTCCAGATAGACTCCAGTAATAGTTCCGAATGATAATGTAAATGGTCATTGATGTTGAATGAAACTAGGATTTACATGGCTTGAAGTGAAATGTATAAATGTGAGAGTTCATGTGTAACTTAGAACTTGGTATTTGACAAATAACATAAGTTGTTTAACTAGCTTATTATGTTGACTAGACAGGCTTTACCAAATTGTTGATGTATACTCACATGTGGATAGTTTTATGCATATATGTAATATAATAAGTTAATAATGTTACATTTTATTACTTTGTTTTATGGAAGCACCACTAAGCCTTTGTAACACCCATAACCCGAAACTGTCGCTGGAATAAGGTTACGGAGCATTACTGTAAAAAATTAACATAAACACATACATTTCTAAACATTAATATAAACATAGCATAATACATACATAAACATGCATATCGTCCCTTAATCGAGCCCTCGAGGCCTTAGATACACTTTAGAAACGATTAGGGACTAAATCGAAAACATTTGGAACATTTAAGAAAAAGTTAAAAAAATTGAGCTACAGGGGTCACACAGCCATGTCACATGGCTATGTGTCACAGACGACTTAGACACACGCCCGTGTCTCAGGCTGCGTGGACATGAAATTAGCCAAAATCCAGCCATTTCCATCACCCATTTCAAATATGTACCTACAAGCCATTTGCACCCTTAACCAAACATCAAAACATACTAAAACATACATAAAATGACCAATTCAAATGACCAAATCCCATTCAACCAATATGCCATATAGGCACCTCAATCACAATCAAACTAACATATCTAAACTTATGCATATTTGAATACATTACTACAATTTCAAAACTTACCATACTTGACCTATACCAAGTCAATATAAACTTACCATTTAGACCATTACTCACATACATCAAAATCACCCAAGTAACACAAACCAACCATTTACAAATGGTACCAAACAACCAACATATATATACATGCCAAAATCAACATTTAGCATTCAACCCAAACTTTAAACATAAGTCCACCTATATATGCCATAATAACCTTGGCCGAAACATAAAAAACTATGGATATATTGGCTAAATAGTGTGATAGGCCTTCGACGAGCTTCCAAACAGATCGAGCTTCTGATAATCTATAAAGCATAGGAAAGAAAACTACGTAAGCATATAATGCTTAGTAAGTTCGTAAATCATGAATATAGCTTACCATTTCAATGCATAACCTTCTAATTTAAACATGATTCAATCCAAAATAAGTTTGGCACAAGCCTAAGCATCATCAAAAACCCATGTTAGTACTTTAACACATAACTCAATAGAATTATCACATGGTAAGGTAGATTACATGAACATAGTGCCATTGAATTCATACTTTCCATAAGCATAAATATGCATACATTGATTATTATCATTTCATACCTTTCCATAGGTTCTTAACATAGTCGATTGAAACACTTACCATTCCTTCCCTTTTCATGCCCATTGAACCATTTAGAATAACATCAGATACGTGGGAAAGCTCACACAAAGTGTGCTAAACATATGATCGTAACCATTCCTTTCTTTTTCCTTTACATCATAGCTCACACGAGCTGTAAAATGGGTCTGCTCACACAACCTGACGGTCGGAATGTAAGCTACACGATGCCGCTCACACAAGCTAACGAACATTCGCAACAAATGCAAGACCTCAGCCATTGGTAGGACATTCAAGACCAACACCCAAAACATGGTAACCCTAATGACATGTTATTTGTATCCTATATATTCCTAAGGTTCAAACGGGGCTCGATAATCATCGTAACATCGTTGGATTTCCATCATACATTTACATGATAAATAGCATAATACCACATATATCAAAATAACATTAAAACGTTATTTAAACCTATGAACTTACCTCGATAACAAAAATGTTGAAACAAGATCAACTAATCTGAGGCTTTAGCTTTTCCTCGATCTAGACTCGTACGGGGTTTATCTTGATCTAATAAGAAAATTCAATCCATTTGATACTCATACTATTAAATTTAGTCCAAAATTCATACTTTTGCAAAATTACACTTTTGCCCCTAACATTTTAACTTCTTTACAATTTAGCCCTTAAGCTCATAAATTGAAATTTATGCAATTTCATCCCTATTTCATGCTAGCTGAATTACCTAGGGACTTATACAACCTCATAAAATTCAAAATTTCCCAAATTTATCTTGGAATTTTACTACTTTTATAAATAAGTCCCTAAATGATAAGTTCATCAAAAATCACTTTACAAAACTTGTTTATTTAACAACAAGGACTCATAACCTTTCATTAAATTTCAAGAATCATGAAATAACATTCATGGTAAAACCCTAAACCTTTAACAGCTTTGCAAATTAGTCCCTGGGCTAGATAGATTAAACTACAACGATCCCGAAAACATAAAAATTATTAAAAATGGGACAAATTTTACTTACATGCAAGAGATGTATCTAGCCGAACCTAGCAACCTTGCATGGATTTTTTTTCTTTTAGTTTTCGGTGGAAGAAGATGACACAAAAGATGATATCTATTGTTTCATTAAGTTACATTAACATATTTATTAATTTACTAAATTAACCTTATCAATTAACCTTAAAATCACTTAATTTTATGTCCATAAATGTCCACTAATAATAATGGTCTATTTACCATCTAAGTCCTTTCACTTTAAAGTTCTATAGCTAATTGATGCCTTTAGCTAATAGAACTCTACTTTTTCACCTTTTATGATTTAGTCCTTTTCACATAATTCAGCATGCAAACGTTAAAATTTATTAATGAAATTTTTATACGACCTTAATAACATACCGTGGACATTAAAATAATAATAAAATAAATATTTATCCATCGAATTTGTGATCCCAAAACTACTGTTCTGATTTTACTAAAAGCGGGTTGTTACAGCCCTATTACTTAGTGTACGACTTATTTTCTCTGTGCGCAATTTTAGGTAATCTTTGGGAATTAAAGAAGTAGTTCCAGTATCCAAGAAAAGATTCTTCTTCTCAAAAAAGTCTGTAAAGTTCTCTTTTAATTAGTATATGGCATGTACCTAGGGTTTAAGCTGATTTCATATTGAAAATGGTTGAATTTAGAATTTGGTTACTTCTTGTTGTTTTGAAGTATCAATTTGGCATATCTTAGTTTGACTGTAGTTGACATGTTGTTGTTTTTGTTGTAATTGGAATGTAAAGTATTATTACAGGTCTCACAAACTTGTACCATCCTGATTTTTCTAGAAACAGTGTGTCATGTCATGACGATATATTCCCAAACATCGCGACAACGAGCAGCCCTAGATTCACATTGCAACGACGTATATTCGAGGTCATGATGAGACCTACTCCATATGTTGCATCATAAAGAGAAACCCTCTGTAACACCCTAGAATTTTAGAAATATTCATTAAAAGTATTTAGGATAAATGATAAATTTATTAAGTAAATGAGGATTTTAAGTCAAATAATAGTGGAAGATAAAAAATAGGCATTAAGAAATAAGTATGAGAAGTAAATTATCTATAAGGATTGAAATGAAAATTTTGCAAAAGTATAAAGGCTAAAGTGCAATTTAACTATAAAAGAAAAATAATGGAAAATTTATTGATCATTATATGTAAAAATAATAATAAAAATAAATTGGTATTTATAAATTTTAAATCAAGGAATAGACTAAATCATAAGAGAATAAAAATTAAAAGGGCTAAATGTGAAATTTTGCCATAATATAGAAAAGGGAACATAAAATAGAATTAAATTGAAAGATTATAGAAAGAAACTTTTATCCCATAAAGTAAGATATTTTATGGGCAAAAATGAAAAAATAATGCGAAATGACAAATTTTCTCTCAAGAGTAAAATATAAAAAAAGATATTTTCAAGGACATTTTAGTCATTCCACTTTAAGGGAATAATTTTTATATTGAATTAAAAATATTTTAATGAAATTAAATAGGGGGCAATGGATTTAAAGCCGGGTGGTTAAGTTTTAACCATTTAATTAAGAAATGACTAAATTGAAAATAAATTAAACTAAATATATGATAAAATAAAATTATTACGCAAAAGGCAAGTGGCTCCGATACATGAAGAATTCAAAGCTAAAAATAATTAGTAATGTAACACCCCAAACATTACCTAGACATTATGGTTGTATCTGGAGTGAATACATAAAACGATTGGAAATTTAGATTTCTAGAAACGTTGAAAAAAACACAAATTCCGTTACTAAAGAAAACTCCAATTTAGTAGAACTTATTCTTAGTTAGCTTTTCAGTTGAATCCATGTTCAATTACGTTTTCTAAAAATCAGTTACTTTGCAATAGAAATTCTTAAACCATTATATTTTGGAAAATCAGGTTTGATTCCTTGAAATTGCTTGTTTGAAAGAAAGTAAATATTTTCGATAAATCGTTTTATCAATATCTCGCAAAAAAAATCCAAAATAAAATCCAAAACCAAAAATAGTCTCAAATGTCCAGAGAGTCCAAATTTTACAAAACTCTCAAACCAAAATTTTGAATAAGCCAGATTTAAATAAATTGAGTTTATGAAGATGTGGATATAACCGAGCTCCCGTTGCACCAACCTGCCTAAGTCTGGGGGTTACCTGAAAGTGACAGACAAACAGAAAGTGAGTTTCCATAACTCAGTATGTAACTTAAAAGAAAACAGAATCACAAATTTAATTTCAGATTAGCTACAAAACAAAATAGATACAGACAAACATCTCATACAGAATCAAAATCATATGGAAACTTACAATCCGATTCCCATCCGCTACACACCATCTTCGACCATCCCCCATGCCATATAGGGTATTTAAGACCTATCCAGCCCTACACAGCACTGATTGTCGGTATGATACTTTTCAGAAAATATGCAGTTGTGCTGCCAATATAATGGGAGTGATATCGCCTCTCACAGAACACTTCCTCCACATCATATATCCCACCCCAGACTCAGATATAAACAGAACAAAAATCATGCATGACATTTTAGACACAAATCATGTACATATTTAACATTACACTCATTTTAAACTATCATATGAGAGCTCAGACACACTTGTAGATATAAGAATTTATACTAATCAGATGACTCGATTTCCTGTTTCATAGTGTATTTAATCACATACCGACCCCATGGAAGGCCCACAGTCGATCAGGACGACGTGTATGGCCCTAGGGAAAAATCCTGAGTTTGGGGCCCACACCCTAGGGAAAAATCCTAAGTTTGGGGCCCACATGATCCAAATTGCCTAGCCCATGTGGCCCACACAGCCCACACACACCTGTGTCGTCAACACGACCCAAAATAGCCGAGACCGTGTGTCACGCACGACCCAGCACATGGTCTATCACACAGCCGTGTGTCACACACGGCCTACCACACAACTGTGTGGCGTCGATAGTTCCCAATTTTGGCTCTTTTCATTCGCTGTTTTCCAGGTTTCTCATTACACACTTGGTCTAGATTTGATACGAGTGCTCCCACGAGATAACCAGAACCTAAAAGCATCGATTGGAACACTAAATCAGTAACAAAACAAACGATTCATAGGAAAGAATCCCCGATTTTCCTAACAAAGATACCACTCGAACCCCTACCAACAACACAAAAAACAACAGTTCCATATTCACAGAATTGCTCACCTTTGAATGAACAATGCTTCCCAAATCCTAACTCACTGAATAATTAAACGCTTCTTGCACTTTTCCTAAACAAATCAACCAAATACAATGATTAACTAATATTTGTTTCACACAAACTACACTTACCGAAAAGAAATTCCTCAAATCAAAAAAGGCAAAACATTACCACGTATCAATCCACTTGCATACAACCCAACCACAATAACCCTCACGAAGAACAATGGCAAAGACAGGCAAGGATTGTCGTTTTAACCATAAAGAAGAGAAAGTAGAAGTTGAAAGAAAGAAAATAAAAATAAAGTAAAATAAAACCCGAACTAATCTCCTACTCTCAACAGTTTTTTTTAAAAAAATTTTGAATTTACTCCAAACTCAACCACTTAAACAACACACACCTAAAAATTTATTATCATAAGACTAATGAAGGAACTTGAACCCCCGACCCACCATACACAGTCCAACCTTTAACCACTAAAGCAGGTGCTAAATTATATGATAATATTTGACAAATCCCGTATATAAACTTTGGGGCGTTACAAGTAACCCTGTTCTGATACTATGAATGAAGTACTAATACATTTTTTTAAATCATAAATTCACTTTAAAATATTTTGGGAAAATAAAAAAAAACATTTGAATTTACTCCAAACTCAACCACTTAAACAACACACACCTAAAAATTTATTATCATAAGACTCATGAAGGAACTTGAACCCCCGACCCACCATACACAGTCCAACCTTTAACCACTAAAGCAGGTGCTAAATTATATGATAATATTCGACAAATCCCGTATATAAACTTTGGGGCGTTACAAGTAACCCTGTTCTGATACTATGAATGAAGTACTAATACATTTTTTTAAATCATAAATTCACTTTAAAATATTTTGGGAAAATAATTTAGGATTCTTTAATTAAAATTTTAATAATATAGAATTTTTAGAAAGGGATTTGATATTATACGAAGCCTCGATAATGTCAAGAGAAAATTAAAAGTTAGAGATTGTAACTGAAAATTTTAATGTGGCATTCTTTATTTGTATCTCTTAATAGGTTGGGTAAGGGGTATTACACCCCCGATGTTGCAACATTAATCCTATATTTTGAACACTTTACGATTTGGATCTTATCCGACCTCAGGTTAGCTTTAGAGTTTTTGTAAGCTCATATAAGACTCAGAAACAACTTTATATCGTATTATATGAATGTACTAGTTAAAATTTAATCATTAATAATATAAATTGAACATATTTTGATCGTAGCTGCTTCGGCAATGAATATGACACCTTACAGCTCAAATATGACGATTGGATCGAATATAGGGTGTTACACATTCACTATTTAAAATATACTAAAATGTTAAACAATAAATATAATAAAATCTATTTAATTTCCTAATTACTTTTTCTTAAAATATATTTACTACTTAAATAATAGTTTGGACTGAAATTATTATGGATTGTCAAAAACATATTTCAAACCTCTTGTACCCTCCCACATCATTCGGTGGTTAATGTGATAATTTAATGAAAGTTTTATTTAGTACTCAAATACTAGAATAGATGTAATTAAATAGTTGATTGTTTTAGAAAAAAATGTTGATTACCACCTCCATTTATTTTCAGTGATTTATTTATTCTAATCATGTTTGAGATTCTTAAAAAAATAATACTTTATGAATATTTTATTATTAAGTGAATGTTTATTAAGATTAAGATAAGTTTGACATACTTTAAGACTCTAATAGTTATTAAAAATAGAGTTTTTATTTCATTTATACTTCTTAGGTCTATTAAGAAAATTATGAAATTCATCCTAAGAAGTGGTTTACTTTTTCAATCATGTTTGATATTCTATAAAAAAAATATGTTATCTATATTTTATTATTAAATGGATGTCCATCAAGATTAAGATAAGTAATAGAGTTTTATTTCGTTTATAGATTTTAGGTCTATCAAGAAATTTATAAAATTCATCCTGCCAGAAAGAGAAAAAGAAGGCATTATCAAAAGCAAGAATCAAACATGTGCCCCTAAAAGGTATCATTGCATTCAAACTACTTAACTACTCCAAACTTTGAGCTATATGTGCCACGAAATTTATAAAAAATTGTTCTCTGTATCTAATCAGATTTATTCAATTGAAGATTGAAGATCAGATTTATTCTTTGAGATCATAGACAACAATATGCAAATTTTATCAAGAAGTTTCTTTTATTTAATACTTTATATTTGATTAATTTTTTTATTATTTAATTCATGATTAATTATTATTTATTTGATTTACTTATTTTATTTCTCTCTTTTCGATGATGGTGAAAGATATGATGTCAACATTTTATGGTTCTTGATTGAACAAATTTTAGATAGGTATGGGGCTTCAGCCATTCAATCACATCAATTTTTCATATATACTTTTACATCGTATGAGTAATATATTAATCAGGTTCATTCATGGTGTGTTATAACACCCCAAAATAGTGCCTAGGAGTTTTAGGGGTAATTTAGGAATTTTAGCCTTAGATTGTTCAGAATTTTGTGACATGATTTATCGGTAATGTTTTTAGCTATGGTTTTTAGAAAATTAAATCAATTTTTGAAAAAGAGTTTTAAAGACCTTCAATTTTTAAAATTGGACTGATTTATAAAAGAATCAAAATTGTAAGTTAAGAGGCGATTAAACCAAATTTTAAAATTCACCCTATATCTTCCCCCACCTAGTTTAGTTTCACGTTATTCTTCTCCATCAATTGTTTGTGCAGTCCCTTTGTTCTCCCAACTCTCCTATTCAATTTTGATCTCCAAATCCTAATTCCTTTCGATCTCTATCATCTTTTAAGCCTTAAACCTCCCCTAAATATCAAGAAAAACATCCAAAATCACCATTGATTTCTTCATTGTCAAGCTTTCAAGTTTTTCATGTTTCAATCAAATGCTCGGTTTTTCGTCATCTAAGGTAACTTTTAAATTTTATTTAGCCTTTAAAACTAAGTTTTTAGCCATTAAATCGCATGTTTTAAATAAAATTTGAAAATTGGGTCGTTAATGGTGGATTTCGAGGTATTGAGTATCAAAGTGTTTTTCAGTTAGTTTTGACATGACTAAGAGGTTTCTAAATTTACTTTAAAATTTTGTTAATGATTTCTAATGATTTAATGAATTTTTGTGAAAATAGCCATAAACATGTCGAAAATTCCGATACCATGAATTGAGTAGTTTTGTGTAGTTTAAAGGTTGAGAATTAGTCGTAGGTGAATTATAAGATGAATGGAATCCGTTTTAGACGAAAAGATTAAGTATAGACCGAGATATTTGGATTTTAAGTTTGTTATGTTAAAGGTTTTGATTACATGATAACTTAGTTTAGGCTTATGTTTTTGATTGCTTGTGGTGAGTCCTTGGCTGATTTGTGAATGTATTATTGTGTGAATTTGTTGTGTTGAAGTTCCGAATTCAATAGGACCTTCTACGAGTAGAGATAAAGGCAAGGAAAAGCTAGTTTGAGCTTTCGACTTTTCGGTGAAAGTATAATTTGTGAGTGTTTAGAATAATTGATTGTAGACATGATTCAATGTGTTATTTGGGAATTTAGTAGTAGCCTAAACCCCTACTCTAAATTTCAAGTGTAAGCTTTCTCATACCTATGTTATCGTGTGAACTATGTGCTTATGTGTTTGTGAGTATGTAAATTGAGATGAGATGCTATAACATATGATATGTAGTTATGATAACTGTTGTGAAAGTGTAAATGTGTACATGTTATGTATATGTTAAATGTTAGTGATAATGTTTCGCTAAAAATGCAAATATACAGCGATAGTGCATGGATAATCGGTAAGTGATATGTGTTCGATTTCAAATATTTTGGCCTTATGATCTTAAAACCGTTGGATATAGTTGGCATGCAATAGGATTGTGAGTACTCACCTATATGTACAGTGATTTTGGGCGTTGAGGCCTTGGGATATGTTAGAGGGATAAAGGAACGTGAGCTAAGCTTCATTCAACGGGACATTGAGGGGAAATAAGGAGAATGTTAGCTTTACGCTTCACTTTTGGGACATGTTTGACTCCATGAGTCTATGTGGTGTGTTGGAGATCCATGTATCCAATGAGTGATAATAGAGCTCACTTTTATGTTTCATAGCTCAAGTGTCAAATTATCTTAAATTATGAATATGTGTGTATTGTGATATGTGTTTATATGACATGTGACCATTATTCAATTTATCTATAAACATGTTTTTGAGTATTGCGACATATACTTGAATGATATGTGATTATATGAATATTGCGATATATGCTTGAATGTTACGTGAATATATGAGTATTACATATGTGCTTGAACGTTATGTAAGTATATGAGTATTGTGATATATGTTAAAATGCTATGTGATTATATGTGTAATGTGATATATGCTTAAAAGTGAATATGTTTACCATGTAAAAGAACTATTCATAAAGCACGAGTAAGTATAATATGACACTAAAGTTGGAACTATTGAGGTTATGCTATATTGTTGTTTCGTTGATGCTTGTTGAATTGTTTGCATTGTGGTTATTTTGAGCATTCACTGAGCTTGTTAAGCTCACCCACTTAATTCTTAAAACCCTTGAAGAGTAGTTAAGTGTCGGTGCGAGTAGTATGGTTTCTGAGGGGTGATTCCAAGCAAGTATATTTCCATGATTTCATAGGTGTTATTGTTAACTATTTATGTTTTAGGAATAAGGCAATGTGGTAGACTTTTAATGATATTTGTCATGATGTTTTAGAAGTTCCATAACTTAATTGCTCTTGTAATGCCCCAAAAAAAATTAGAATCTTTGCTTGTTAAATTATGTCAATAAGTAGGTGTCTGCTTTAGTGGTTGTGTGATATGTCTGCTTGGTTGAGATCTAGTGTTCGAATCACTATTGAATTTTTATTATTCTTTTATTAGAACTCTAGTTTGTAAAATCTCGACTTAAGCTTAAGTTTTTGTTGATCTGTGTCAAGAATGAGTCTGTTGGTTCAATGGTTAAGCATTTGTATACTCTCTAGGTTTATGTTTGAGTCTCTGCGTATGTAATAAGGAAATATATTTTTACACCATTCTGTAAAATTGTTTTTAAATTAATTAAACGAATCTTTTCCCTCTTCTTATTTTTTTCACATTTGTTTCTTTACTTTGTTCCCTTTTCCTTCATTTTTATTTTATTTTTTTTGCTTCCTATCGTATCTTTTCTATGGTTGCTCATTAAGTTTTATTTTTGTGCTCGTTAAATTTCATTGTTGTTATCGATAAGGGTGCGTATTCCATTATCTTAGATTCGTGAAATTTGTTGTTGAAATTTTGTTATGTTCATTGTTGTTTCCTTTTGGAAAAAAATTAGGTTATCTTCTAAATTCGTGCTAACCCTCTATTTATGCATTCGATTGCGATGCTTTAGGAGGAGGTCTCGAGGATAGCGATTCTTTCAATGTTTGTAACTCGTGAATTGGTTGTACTGTGTGAAGGTATCGTTGTTTTTGAGTTTGGGTTTTGTGTCAAAACTTTTTTACGGAACTTAGTTTTGCTTTTGACTTAGTGATTTGTTGATAGTAGTTGTGTATTTGCTTTCTATTGGCTCGATTTTAGGTTTTGGAGTCTCTGCCGCTATTTTTACTCCGATTCTGTAACAGGTGGGTACTGAAAACCCCTTTCTCCTCGAGCCTTGGTCATCAAAAAATAGGGTTGTCAACGCCACACGACCGTGTGACAAGCCATGTGTTAGGTCGTGTGGCAGACCGTGTAACTCACTATTTATGAATTAGAGTCACATGGGCTAGGGATATGGGGGCGTGTCTAGACCGTGTGATTCACTGTTTATAGATTAGAGTCACACGGGCTTGGGACACGGGCATGTGTCCAAACCATGTAACTCACTATTTTGGTGCAGAGGTCACACGGGCCAAGGAAACGAACGTGTGACAGGCCGTGTGAACCATCATCTAAGGCCACACAGGCGTGCGCTAGGCTGTATAGACCACACGAGCTAGGCATCCAAGCTGTGTGAATCCACACGAGCGTGTGGGATATGTTACTAAGATTTTCCTTAAGGCCGTAGATGTTGTTCAAAGCGAACGAAGGCCTTTTGTGGGGTCCGTATGATCTGAATTAGATTGTATAAACTGTTATTTTGTGATCTAAGACTGGGTAATTAATTATAAGTAGTTCGTTGAACGCGACGACTGATAATGCTATTAGCTTATACTGTCTGATTTTGAACTATGTCTGTATAACTATATACGTATGCTTGATATCTATTATCTATAATATGCATCTGCATTGGGGGTGGTTATTATGTTAGAATGAAGTGATCTATACTGATTCAATGGATAAGCCACAAACTGTAATTGAATCTGGCGTATATCGCAATCTGATTTGGTAGTAAGACTGCAATTATTGAAACATGTCATAACGACCCTATGTGGTGTGTAGGACTGGACAAGTATTAAATACCCTTTATGGTGTGCAGGGTTGGTTAGAGATGGTGTGTAGCGGATGGGGGTAGGAACAATTGCATCTATTTCTAATCTGTTCTGTACCTGAAATTATAGTGATATGTTTTCTGTTTGATCTGTTAAAACTATACGAAATATCCTCTGAATTTGGTTCTGAAACTGAATTTGAGAATTTATTGATATATCCATAGTTCTGTTTGAATTTATAACTGTTATGCTCACTGAGTTACCAACTCACTTTGTTCATTAACTGCGTACAGGTAACCTATAGACTTGAGCGAGTCGGCATGTCAGGAGCTCAGTCACTCTAATTAATCAGGTTTTTATGTTCCAGTTTTTTAGTGTTTTCTCGTGTTATATTTTATTTAAGTCAGTTGCTTTACATGTTAGATTATATTGTTGTTGCACTTTAAGTGGTTTTGAAACGTTATTAAATTGTATTTTAAAGTGGTTGGTTTTCTAGAAGTATTAATGCAGCTCCCCAGACTTGGCTTGTAAAAACGATATCTCTATGATTTTGAAATGTGCAGGAAGTCAGAATGGTAAATTGGTATCGATACCCTATCACGGATATCGCTACTCGGGGTAATTTTATTGATACTTTTTCAATTGTACTGATATTTTCTTGTGTTTTGATTTAGACGAGAAATAAAATGTTAATTTTTTACCGATTTTCTATACGATATCAATACCATGCCAAGAAAATATCGATACCCATGTTCTAGTATCGATACTTATGTGACTGTCTTGGAAATTTTGCTAAGTGATCCTAATGCTTGACCAATTATTACTATAAGTTTATTTAAAGTATGTTTGACATGTTTTAATGATGGTTGATATATGTTTGACTAAAAATTTATAAGATTACTGATAAAGGGGATGGTTTCTTCATAATGTGACAATTTACTATGAGCATGACATGAGACGGTGGTGTGGCATCCTGATATTCGGGCTTGGCGACCAGGCCAGGTATAAGGTGTTACATGTGTTTCTAATTTTCTTAAAATTTTCTTTTTGAGATTATGTTTTGTTGGAAATATCCAATCGAACCGAATTTGATTTGCCCATAATAGAGTAGAATCTTAACCCATTAAAATTATTAAAAAGCAATTACCCCTTAAACTGCCATTGGTATTTCATATATATAAAGAGAAATTTTTCTTCCTATAAAAAAACTGCTTCGACAATTTAAAAGAAAAGAATAATAAAAATTGCCATGTGGCATTACAAATGTTTAGAATGACATTTTGCTATTAAAAAAATGGCATTTGGCCATTTGAATAAAAATGGCTTTTCACCATTTCTATTTATTTTTAAGTGGATTTCATACTTGATGATTTTTTTCTATTGATGGACATTCAGATTAAAAGAGAAATAAGTTTCTCTTAAATGGAATACTTTCAAAGAGAACAATGAGAGTTTTCAAGATAACCCTTCAAAAGGTAGAGATAACTTATGTTATCAATGTGATATGAAATAACATTAGTCACATACCTGTTGTATGCCCAAATGTTTTGTAACAATGAATATTGTCCTTATAGGTAAGAAGTATTTATCTTATTTAGTACTGAAACAAACCAATATTATTGCAATATTTGATAGTAAAAAATTAGTTGAAACTCCGAAAGAGCTAATATATTGATATTTGAAGTATCAAAATTTGTGATGGTTAATGCATTAGTTTTAAAAGATATTCACTGTAATGTATCTCATATTGTAATAGTGAATGGGAAAAAGATTATATTTGATATGAGAAAGATTCTATCATTGAATTCTTCCATGCATGGTCCATGAATGCTTAATGATTTGATATGCATGTTAGAATGATAATTATGACATTTTTTATGAGAAATTGAACTGACTGTGATCATCCACCATGATCTTTTTTTCATCATTATCCCATGAAGAGTTGATAGCAAAATATTTGACCAAAATATTTGACTATGTAATATCCACATGAAATTTGTAATAATTTTAAGAGAAATATATAACAATCGAAATATGATAAATTTATCTAATGCTCATTATGATTAGACGCACCTCAAGTTGCAAGATTTTAAAATTGAGAGTAAGTATAACTCTGCAATATTTAAGATGAGTTCTCAATTAAAATTATGTGGAAAATATTACTGATAAGAACTTGATTTTTTTTAAAAAAACTTATGTAACTTTTCAAATTTCAAATGTGCTCCTACAACAGCAATAACATTATGTATTAATATAAGTTTACTTATGGTTGAATAAATAACAAGCAATTAAAAGAAAAACCTTAAAGGCCATCGTATTAGATTTGCTTCATTTCTTAAAGCGAATTAGCAATATATAAACATGTAATATTTGACGTGGATAAGTGACTATATAATAATCGTAAAAGAGATGATCATATTAATTCTTCCCATCACTAAAAGTGGAAAATGAAGATAAATAAGACAAGAACAAGAATTTCCAAGAGAACCCATTAAGGAGTATATAGAGATAAATAATAGAACAACAAGAGTTGTCAATATAACCTTTCAAAGAAGAGAGAATTTATAAAAATTCATTGGTTATGTACCTGTTGTACACCTGAAAATTTTATTATTTAATTAATATTTCTTAAAGGAAAGGAACATATATCCCGTAGACAATACAACAATGCACGCTATTCTTAGGGATAAGAAGCTTTTTTTCTTGCTTTGTAATGAACTAACCAATTTTTTGCAGTAAAAAATAATTTAAGGCTCATAAAGAGCTAATATGTTGTTACCCTATATTTAATGTGATAACCGAACATGTTAATCTTTCGTAATACATTATTCAAGGCTCCAAAAGACCTAATACATTGTTATCCAAAGAAAAAAAGTGATAATTAATGCATTATCTTCTAGTCATCTCAAAGAATTTATTCCATTTTAAAAAGATATACGTTATGATAGATATCACATTGAGACTATGGATGAGGTGATGATTAATTTCTATATATTAAATATATTATATTTGGTAAGAATTTTGTACTAAAAAACTAATTTATTTATACTATACATGTAACAGCCCGTTTTTAGTAAAATCAGAATGGTTTCGGGACCACAAATCCGAGTCTGAAAGAAATTTTATTTTTATATTAATTCATAGTCTACATTATGATAGATATGTCCTATGAAAATTTCGTAGAGAAATTTTTACTGATTACATGTTTAATTTGAAAAAAGGATCAAATTGCATAAAGTGAAAAACTTGAATTCTAGTAGCTAAAAGGATCAAATAGCTATGGAATTCAAAATTTGAGGTCCTTATATGGAAAATAGACCATTAAGAGGAGTTAGTAGATAAGTATGATTAGTCATCAATGGAAAATTTGATAAAGAAAAGGATTAAATTGGAAAGTAAAAATAATTAAATATGATAAGTAATAAAATAATGAAAATATCATCATATTATCATCTTTCCCGAATTATTTTACATGGAAACCCTAGTTAGAAGAGCTTCAAGGTAGCAAGCTTATTTGGTTCAATTAGGTGAGTCTTCCAGTCCCATTTTTAATGATTTTTATGTTTCCGAGATCGTAATACCTTAATCTAGCTATCTCGGGGATTAATTTGTAAAGTTATCAAAGTAATAGGGTTTTGCCATGGATGAATATAGTTGACTTGTGAAGTTTTATGGTAGAAATTGAAAGGTTGTTGATAGATAAACAACTTTTGTAAAGGGAATTTTGATGAAATTATGATTTAGGAACTAAATTGAAAAGATATAAAATTCATGGAAAAATTCTAAATTTTATGAAATACATGGGCTTTTATTGTTAAATGTAAAAATCGGCTAGGCTTGGAATAAGGATTAAATTGCATGAATTTCATTTTTTGAGCCTAGGGATGAAATTGTAATTAATCAAAAGTATAGGGGTAAAATGGTAATTTTTCCTAAGATGTGAATTGGACTGAATTGAATATGAATTGTAATAAATTGAAGTTAAACTCATTCTTATAGATCCAGATAGATCAAATACGGAGTTAGATCGTGAAAAAAAGAAAGTAACGGAAGAGTAGCATTTGTATACACGAACACTTGTCGAGGTAAGTTCGTGTAACTAAATTGTATAAGCATATGTTTGAATTGAATGTTATGAATGTTTATTGTGTAATTGACATCTATGAAAATCAGTCACATATCCAACAATGTCCAACAAATATTAAGTTCAGTTTGAATAAATGAAATTCGATAGATACAGGGTTCCCGAATTGGTTGTGGTCCTGCATGTGTTGCGGACACACCATGACTCGAAATAGCGTCCCGTTATTAGCTCTCATGAGCATCTTGATATATGCCTCTCACGAGCTTTTTTTTATACGGTTCTTGCGAGCTTCCCGTTAATAGCTCTTCGAAGCATCCTGATTGGTTGTGATCCTGCATGTGTTGTGGACACAGCGCAGCTCTTATGAGCGTCCCGATATATGGCTCTTCGGAGCTTCCCGATAACTAGCTCTTATGAGCTTTCTGATTAATAGCTTTCCGAAGCTTCTCGATACTGGCTCTCTTGAACTTCCCGATTTCAGCTCTTATTAGCTTCCCGTTATATAACTCGAATGAGCTTCCCATTACATGGCTCACATGAGCTTTCCATTAAAGTGTTCGTATGAGCATTCCCAAATATGAATTGATGAATTACAGATTGGTACGCTTTGTATGTACTACCCGTGTATCCATTGATATTTTAATGATTCAACGGGCAAAATCCTGACATGAGAAAATATGAGTTCTAAATGAATCATTTCCCGTATATATCTGAAATACAAGGAATTGATCTATGTGAACACAAGATGTGGAAAGTTTATGAATATGGAAATTTGATATTTGATGAGCTCATACATGTTTCTTGAAATTCATGTGTGTAACACCCCCAACCTGTATTCGTCGCCGAAATAGAGTATGAGGCATTACCAGATTTTACCGAACAAATTTTTTTTATTTTTATTATTATTTTTTAAAAACACAATATAACCCCTTTGTAAAAATCTAATCTTCCCTGCAAATTTTTAAACCGAGACCAATCCAACACAACCAATCCATTTCAATATTTTTTCAAGATAGATTTATAATATTCATAAAGATAATCTCATCACATACCAAAACCAAAGTTTGTTAGCCATACCAATGGCTAACTATACATTCATTTCACATTAACATCTACTTTACTAGCTTATACATGCCATTGATTTTCAAAATAAAGTTTCTTTATATACCGAAATCTTGAGGTTGATAGTGTGATATGTCTCCGACCAAATCCGACCTCTGAGCTCTTAACACTACAAAACAGGGGAAAAGGAACACAGGGTAAGCACTTTGTGTTTAGTAAGTTCATGCAACAAGAATTATATTTACCATATTATACACCTATCATTTAATAACACAATCACACATCCAATTTACATAAACATATACCTATCACATACAAACTCAACTTTTGCATTAGTTAAGTAAACATCATATAAATTCATTACAAAGACAAATGATTGATGAGCTCATCAATTCCATATTTTTCATTCCCTTGTTATTTTTCCATATTTATCCCGTTGAATTTCTCGGAATTTCGATGGATTTTCAGAGGTACACTTTAGTGTACAAATCCGAATCCGTCAATTCATATTCATGTGCGCACATTTCCATTTCAAAGAGCACACTCCCGCGAACCTCATCCTTACAGCGGGATTACCAATCCAGGCTAATTCCCCTGTAATGTAAACTCATAGAGTATTGTCGGGATTACCAGTCCAGGCTAAATCCCCTGCAACGACAATTACTCTAATGAGCTTGGATCTGAATTACCAGTCCAGGCTAAATTCAGACCCCAATTCGGATAACCCGTCCGGGCTAAATCCATTTTCCACATATTCTTCGGGAGGGCTATATCAGGATAGGATCACCCGTCCGGGCTAGATCCTTTTTACCGTCAATTCCTTTTTAGAGATCCATCGAATTTTCCTTCCATTCAACCGGGATTTATTTTCTCTTTTCATCAAGAATATCAATACTTCATCAATTATCATACAATAAACATCCAACTCATTTTCACATCAATAACAAACATTTCAAGCATTTAAGAATATAATTCAAGTTACACGAACTTACCTCGATACTTGTTTGTAAACAAAAAATCTACTAATCCCGAACTTTTTCTTTCCCTCGATCTTGCTTCGTATTTGAATTTTACGGATCTAAATAAATAAATTTGATCATTAATCTAATACATTTCATGTTCATGTGTAAGATTCTCTATAATTCCAATATTATTTATAGTGCATTCAAAGCTGTCTCACTGAGTCAGAGTCACTAAATTATTAATATCTTGAGCTATGGAACTCCAAATCAAGATCCGTTAATTTTCCCTAAGACTAGACTCACATATATTCTTACCATAAAATTTTCAGAATTTTTGGTGTAGCCAATAAGTACATTTTATTCTTTAAAGTTTCTCCTGTTTCATTATTTGACAGTTCCGACCCCTCTTCACTAAAAATTAATTATCTCATTGTACAGAATTTGGATGATGTTTTTGTTTGTTTCTTCTAAAAATAGACTCATCAAGAATTCTAACCATATAAATTATAACTCATAATAATTTTTTTTACAATTTTTAATGATTTTCTAAAGTCAGAACAGGGGAACCCGAATTCATTCTGACCTTGTCTCACAAAACCTATTATATCTCATGATTTACAATTTCATTGCTTACACCATTTTTTTTATAAGAAACTAGACTCAATAAGATTTAATTTCATATTTTATTCATCCTCTAATTCAATTTATAAAATTTTTGGTGATTTTTCAAAGTTAACCTACTGCTGCTGTCCAAACTGTTTTAGTGCATGAGGTTAATTACCATTTTTCCCTAAACTTTCAATAAATGATAATTTCATCCCTGCTCAATTAACCTCTCAATTGAGCTGATTTTTCTCCATCAACACTTTATTCTATCACTTTAAACTACCTTATAACCTTTAGAAATCAAAATTTTAGCATTAGACTTTAATTCCAAACTTTTTTCACAATTAGGTCCTACAAATCAATTTTATTGAAATCACCTAGTAAAACCATCTCGTAAACAAATTAAAGCTTCACTTTCATCCTATTTCATCATAAACTTCCAGCACATATTCATAGCAACTTTCCATTTCATTCATAAAATCAAAAGCTAATGAATTTAGTAATAGGACCTAGTTGTAAAAGTTTTAAAAACACAAAAATTACAAGAAAAAGGTAAGAATTAACTCACTTGGGGAAAAAATTATGAAAAAAAAGCTTGAAGAAACCCTTAGGACATTTTTGGCTGATGAGAGTGCAGAATATGAAGAGAATTCTAGATATTCCACTTTAGTCCTAACTTTTAAAGCAAATTTTTGCAATATTCCAATTTTACCCTTAATTCTTCAATTCTCCTGATTTTTCTCAGCTATTGCCGCCCAAAAGATCTCATTTTTGGGTTATTTGCAATTTATGTCCCTCCTCATTTAATAATTGAGCTATTTAATCCTTCTAGTAACTTTTACACCTTTTTCAATTTAGTCCTTTTTATTTAATTGACTACCCAAACATTAAAATTTTCTACCGAAATGTTAATACCATTTTACTAACACTTCGCAAATATTTATAAAAATATTTTTGACTCGATTTTACGAGATCGAGGTCTCGATACCTTATTTTTACCCAATTTCTTCAATACTTTCTTTTTCTAACTAACCACTAAATCGGTAAAATTTTTCTATCAATATTTTCATACGATTTTCCTATCATACCAATATTCATGCAAAAAATATTAAAATAAACTTCTCTTTAAATCAGATTTGTGGTTACGAAACCACAATTCCGATAACCTTGAATTTGGGCCATTACAATGTGAAATATATGACTAACATATTTGATGAGGATATGTGTATAGGCTATTAGTCAAATTGCTTTGGAGTATTTTATAAGCTTACCTTAAATGTAAATGAATGGTAAGTTAATTTTCTGTTATACGAACTTACTAAGCTTTAATGTTTACTCTGTTTTATTTTCTCTGTTTTATAGTACTCGAAAACCCGTAAAGGTTGGAAGCTGGTCGGAGCTACATCACACTATTCATCGGCCTTTTCGGTATATATAGTAAACTCATTTTGGTTATAATGGTGTGTATAGGTTAAATAGAAAATGTTGGCATGTAAATATTTTGGTTGTGATTAGCCATTGGTATGGCTTATGATTGATATATTTGGATATGAAAGTAATGACCTTATTATGGTTGATGTATGTGTTTTGGTAAGATTGAATGATGGTTAACTAATAGGTATATTGAAGTATAGGTTAATTGCTATATTTGGTATACATATGTTTAAATATGTAATTGATCAATTAGGTAAGTTAGATACTTGGTCACATCTAATGAAATATCATGCATAAAATTTGGTTTTAGCTTGATTTAAAAGACTTGTATTGGCTTGTGAATATGTTTAAGTGTTAATGTAGGTGGAAGGCAAGTTTGGCTAAGAAATATGGCTTGGAAATGGCCTTATTTCATCTAGACGGACAGAGACAAAGGCGTGTGTCTCAGTCGTGTGTGACAAATGGCCTAACACATGGGCGTGTGTTTTGGCCGTGTGTCCCTGCACATTTAAAATTTCAAAACAAAATACTCATAATTGATCACACGGTCTGGCACACCGGCGTGTGGCTTGGCCGTGTATCCTAAGTCAGAGAGTTACACGGGTACAGACACGGGCTGGACACGACCGTGTGTCCCTATCTCGAATTCCCACACGGCCTGAGACACGGGCTTGTCTCTTGGCCGTATAAGCGACACAGCTTGACCACATAGGCATGTGTCCAATGCACCTTGGAAAAAATTTTAAAGTTTTGCGAAAAATTTTTTGAGTACCCAGTTTAGTCCCGACTTGTTTCTAATGTATATTTTGGGTCTCGATGGCTCATTTGAGGGACATTAGTATTGATTTCTGATATGAATACTAAATGATATGAAATGTCTGTTACATGTTCTTTAAATTTCGGTGATGCTCCGTAATTCTGTCCCGATGATAGATACGAGTTAAGGGTGTTACATTTATTGGTATCAGAGCTACAGTTTAGTCGATTCTCGAACTAACGTAGCATATATAAGTCTAGCTATACATGCCATTATATAACCTGTGATAGTGTGATATCTCCTGACCATTTTAAAAAATGTTTTTCATAGAGTAATGCTGTCAAACCGAGCTGAATCTGAAGAAGCTAAAAGGAATGCTCAAGCTTTAGTTCAAAGAGCAACCTCATGTAGTAGAAGGCTGGTATCTGAGGGCCCAGGAGGAGAGGCTAAAGAAGCCTTCTTCCAAATGATGAACGAATGGTTTACATAATTTGTAAGAACAAATTCGGCTGTACAACAACCTCCACCCCCTCTTATTTCTCAATCGGTTCCTAATATGTCACAAGGTACAGAACTTGTTAGAATTGGTAAGCCTCTTGTAAATAAAATCGGTAAATATGGGGCAGAAGAATTCAGAGCAACAGCCGAAGATGATCTCGAAAGGGCTGAATTTTGGTTAGAAAACACTATTACAGTTCTTGATGAACTATCATGCACATTGGCTGAATGTTTAAAATGTGCGGTATCTTTGTTAAAAGATTCGGCTTACCAATAGTGGAATACACTGATTTTTGTTGTACCAAAAGAGAGGGTTACATGGGAATTTTTCCAAATTGAATTCAAAAAGAAATATATCAGTCAAAGATTCCTTGATCAGAAAGGGAAAGAATGTTTGGAGCTTAAACAATGGCATTTGATAGAATTTGAGTATGAACGAGAATTTTTCTGACTGACTAAATATGCCAGACAGTTTATCCCGACTGAAATTGCTATGTGTAAAAGGTTTGAAGAGGGTTTAAATTAAAACATAAAGTTGTTAGTTGGGATTCTTGAATTAAAAGAATTTGTTGTACTGGTCGATCGAGCTCACAAAGCTGAAGAGCTGAGTAAAGTAAAGAAACTAGCTGAGATGGAAGCTAGAACTTTAAGTAAAAGATTAACAGGGAAATCACAACAGTTGGCTTCAAAGAAATGAAAAAGATATCATGATCGTTCTACTACCTCCACGGGTTACTCTGGGAGAGATAGAATTCAACGCTCTAGTCCAAGATCTCAAGCTACATTTGTAGCAAGTGCGGGTAGTGTTAGAAACACCAAACCCAGATGCAAGCACTGTAATAAACTACATTTCGGTGAGTGTCGCATGAAAAGTGGAACTTGCTTTAGATGTGGTTCTTTTCACCACTATCTTCGAGATTGCCCAGAAAAGCTTGAAAAAGATATAGTTCAAACTTCAAGACCAAGCAACCCCGCCACAAGAGGTAGACCACCTCGTAATCCCGACAATGTGAGTAGTAGTCAGGGTACGAAAAAAGATTCAACTGTCAGATCTGAAGCACGAGCACCAGCCAAAACATATGTTATTCATGCACATAAGGATGCTTCTGCACCTGATGTTATTACTGGTATTTTTTTCTCTTCTTGATACTGATATAACTGTTTTGATTGATCCTGGTTTAACACATTCATACATTTACACAAATTTAGTGTTTAATAAAAATTTTCCTGTTGAGTCCACTAAATTTGTGGTTAAATTATCAAACCCCTTAGGCCAGTATGTGATGATGGATAAAATTTGCAAGAATTATCCGTTAATGATACGGGGTTACTGTTTTCAGGCTGATTTGATGTTACTACCATTTGATGAATTTGATGTGATTCTGGGTATGGACTGGTTAACTCAGCATGATGCTGTGGTAAATTGTAAGCAAAAGCATATTATGTTGAAATGTCAGACTGGTGAAATGATCTGTATTGAATCAAATAAAATGGATGGATTATCTAATGTGATATCAGTCGTATCAGCACAAAAATATGTCAAAAAAGGGTATGATGCTTATTTTGCTTATGTGTTGGATACTAAAGTGTCTGAATCGAAGATTAAATCAGTGTCAGTTATCTGTAGGTATCCTGATGTGTTTCCAGAGGAGTTACCCAGATTACCACCGGTCAGAGAAGTTGAAATTTCTATTGATCTTGTTCCGGGAACAACACCAATATCTATAGCACCATACAGAATGGCCCCTACAGAATTAAAAGAGTTGAAAACACAGTTGCAAGAGCTAACTAATAGAGGTTTTGCTCGACCCAATTTTTTACCATGGGGTGCACCAATTCTGTTTGTTAAGAAAAAAGGACAGATCATTAAGATTGTGTATTAATTACCGACAACTCAATAAAGTTACCATTAAGAATTAGTATCTACTGTCTCGTATTGATGATTTGTTTGACCAGTTAAAAGGCGCCACAGTGTTTTCAAAGATTGATCTCTGTTCCGGTTACTATCAGTTACGAGTGAAAAACTCAGATGTGCCAAAAACAGCCTTCAGAACCAGGTATGGACATCACGAATTTCTTGTGATGCCGTTTGGTTTAACAAATACACCTGCGGTATTTATGGACCTGATGAACAGAATTTTCAAACCGTATTTGGATAGATTTGCGGGGGTATTTATTGATGATATTCTGGTATATTCCCGAGATGACAATGAACATGCTGATCATTTGAGAATTGTTCTGCAAACTCTGCGTGAGAAACAACTGTATGCTAAATTTCGTAAATGTGAATTTTGGCTTTGGGAATTTGGTTTTCTTGGACATATAGTATTTGCTGAAGGCATTAGAGTGGATCCAAATAAAATTTCAGCAATTGTTAACTGGAAACCATTGAAAAATGCATCTCAAGTCAAAAGTTTTCTGGGATTAGCTGGTTACTATTAGAGATTCGTGAAAGGGTTCTCGATGATAGCTTCGCCGATGACACAGCTATTTCAAAACGATGTGAAATTTGAATGGACCGACAAATGTCAGCAAAGTTTTGACTGGTTGAAGGCCTTGTTGACTGAAGCACCAATTTTAGTTCAACCTGAGTCGGGAAAGGAATTTGTGATTTACAGTGATGCATCATTAAACGGTTTAGGTTGTGTCTTGATGTAAGAAGGTAAAGTAATAGCTTATGCTTCTAGATAGCTTAAACCGCATGAAAAGAATTACCCAATACATGATTTAGAACTAGCAGCCATTGTATTTGCACTGAAAATCTGGTGGCACTATTTGTTAGGTGAAAAATGTCATATATTCACCAATCATAAAAGCTTAAAGTATCTGATGCCGTAGAAAGATTTGAATCTGAGACAGCGCAAGTGGCTTAAGCTATTGAAAGATTATGATTTGGTAATTGATTATCATCCAGGAAAAGCAAATGTAGTTGATAATGCTCTGAGCAGAAAATCTCTATTTGCCTTACGAGTGATGAATACCCGATTGTCATTGTCTGATGATGGCTCAATCTTAACTGAGCTAAAATCCAAGCCGACGTTTCTACAACAGATCTGTGAAGCTTAGAAAAGTGATAGTGAGTTACAAGCTAAACGGGTACAGTGTGAATTGACTTCTGATTTAGAATTTTAGATTGGACTTGATGCCTGTCTGTTATTTAGAGGCAGATTTTTTGTTCCAAAAAATTCAAAGCTTGTACATAAGGTTTTAAACAAAGCTCATAATGGTACTATGTCTATTCATTTGGGGAGTAATAAAATGTAGAATGATTTGAAACAAATGTACTGGTGGCCGAGAATGAAACGTGATATTTCTGATTTCATATTTAAATGTTTGATATGTTAGCAAGTAAAAGCTGAACATCAGGTACTTTCAAGATTATTGCAGCCAGTGACGATACCGGAATGGAAATGGGATAGAGTTACTATAGATTTCGTATCAGGGTTACCCCTATCTCTGAAAAAGAATGATGCAATATGGGTAATCGTCGATCGTTTGACAAAGTCTACACATTTTATCCCAGTACGTATGTATTTCTCCCTGGACAGATTAGCAGAATTATATGTTTCAGAAATTTTTAGACTACATGGAGTGTCAGTCTCCATTATTTCAGGTAGAGATCCACGGTTCAAATCCCGCTTTTGGAACAAGTTACAAGAAGCTCTGGGTACGCAATCACATTTCACTACCGCATTTTATCCTCAAACTGATGGTCAATCTGTTTACTCTGTTTGCTTGCTCTCTTTCATTTATGTAAAAATAGACGCATTAAGCTTTCATTTCATATCTTATTCACTCTCTAATTCAATTTTCACCATTTTTGGTGATTTTTCAAAGTCACACTATTGTTACTGTCCAAAACTATTTTGTTGCTAATTTTACTTTTAAATAATTTCACTTTTTCACTTTCAATCATTATTCAATTCAATTCCACACATATATTCATCATTCAATCACACTTAATCGTTACATGATCTCATGTATTTTCACTTAGTCAATTTACTGATGAACACTTCGGAATAATAATAGATACACGGTGGATTTAGCACACAGCAACCACCCTTTGTAATCAATAATATCTGGTGGGATCAGCACATAGCAACCACCTTATAATTAATTATACCGGTTCACATAGTAGCCTACACATAGTACTACACATGTGACCATCACTATCCGATACACGTAGTAGCCTGCACATAGTACTACACACGTGATCAAAGCTATCCGGTACGCATAGTAGCCTGCACATAGTACTACACACGTGACCATAACTTTCACTTTCACTTTCACTTTCACATAGTAGCCTACACACAGTCCATGCCACACATGTGATCATTTCTGTCACTTCATTCGTATCCCTTTTTATTCCGAATGTTCAATCGGGAAATTTCTCACTTTTTCTCATTTTTTCCTTTTTCACTAATCAAAGTCAATTCCTTGTCTTTCTTGACTTATAATAACACATTTAACTTATTTAACACTCACATTATTCAATCCAGTCCAAAAATCACATTTTGGAAAAATTATATTTTTGACCCTAAAGTTTCACAAAATTACAATTTTACCCCTAGGCTCAGAAATTAAACTTTATTCCTTTTTCTCATGTTTTATGACATGCTGAACATTTTTCCCTTCTATGGAAACATCAAATTCTCACTCTAACACTTACTTATGAACATTAGGTATTTTTACCGATTATGTCAATTTGCTCGTTTTCACTTAAAATCGGCTAGCAAAAGTTATTTAACATAATTTTCAAGCTTCATATTCTACCATAAAACATCAAAATAAACATATTTCACCTATGGGTATTTTTCCAAATATGAACCCTAGATTAAATTATTGCTAGAATAAGCTAAATCAAGTTACTGGGACTCTAAAAACGTAAAGAACATTAAAAACGGGACTCTAAAAACGTAAAGAACATTAAAAACGGGACTTGGAATCACTTACTATGGAGCTTGGAAGCTTGAAAACCCTAAATATGGCTTCCCCCTTGCTGATTTCGTTCACCATGGAGAAGATGGACAAATTTTTGGCTATTTTAGCCTTTTTAATTCTTTTAATTACTAAATGACCAAAATGCCCCCAACTTCAAAATTTCCTATTTCACTTATCTCTTTTCCATTTTTGTCCAAAAAGTTAACCAATGGTCTAATTACCATTTAAGGACCTCCAATTTAAAATTTCATAACAATTGGACACTTTTAACATGTAGAACACAACTTTTGCACTTTTTACAATTTAGTCCTTTTGACTAAATTGAGTGCCCAAACGTCAAAATTTTCGAATGAAATTTTCAATAAGTCATTTTGTGAAATCTTAGACCATAAAAATATAATTAAAATAAATTTTTTTCTCGTCGAATTTGTGGTCCTGAAACCACTATTCCAACTAGCCCAAAATTCGGGTTGTTACAACTCTCCCCCCATTTAGGGATTTTCGTCCTCGAAAATATTACCAGATAGTAGATTAATGATTTGCTTCCACACATTACATTTCAAATTCACACATGATTTTGGAATTTCATATCTTTTATAGATAATCACATAAATTCATAAGAAAATCAGGATAGCGATATTTCAGCATATGAAGCTACACAAAGTATCGAAAAATTACAATCCATATAGAATGATATCCATTCCTATGATAAAAGAAAATGTCTAGAAAGATCAATGTCACTCATAATTAATGGAATCCTAAGTAACAGAAGCAATATAATCTTCACGTATATTCAATAGAACAATAACAAGTAGAAACAAAATATTAGCCTCACTCAGACTTTACCATCGATTTTCATATTCACCCAAGGGAATAAATACCAAAAAAAAATCATGGCAATGTCGAAAATAACCCAAACAAACCAATAATTCTTTCATCTATTAATATTTTTAGCTAATGTTCTCATACGATAAGAATTTTTTTTGAAACTAAACAGTCACATATACTTTTGAGGATAATTGTACACACAGAATCTCTAAAAGGAATCATAGTAATTACCCCATTATAGCTACTGTACTCAGCTATTAATACAATACAAACATTACTCAATTGTCTAATCATGCCATCAGAATTTTCACATTATCTGTTACTAACAGAAATAGATCCAGAAAAACTTTCGGTTAGTTCTTTCTTTAAATAACATACCTGAATAAATCATTTAATCGGATTTAACTTCTTTTGTGACAGTAACTTTGCATAATCTGAGTAGTTTTCAGAACTATCCAATATCTCTCTTTTTATATTGTCTTCATTTGCTAATTCATTCACTTTTCCGACCACATTATTAATCTTTCGTACACAAACTTCTGTAACACTACACTCGTAAGCTTATTCAACCAACATCTTACAAATTTCATTGTAACATTTTACTGATATGTGGGGTGAGTGTAGTAAAGCCTCAAATTTATCTTACACATAAATGCGCATGACACATACTATCACAAATAGCCAATTCATTACTCATTTCACATTCTCAAAGCATTTAATAAACATTTTCTTTTAATCACTTTTGTTCTCAACACATAATTCATATGCCAACTCAAATCACTAATTCACAATCGAAATTTCTATATAGCATCATAATCCAAATATCATAACTCATGTGCTCATAGAATTATAACATTTATCAATAACAAAATATTATACTCTTTGATCCATGCCTTTATGAGTTTCAACTCATAATCAATACATTTTCACTCAAAAATTTAAGTGTTTACTTCTATACTGTCAGAATTAATTCAGTTGAAAAACATATCTCTCTCATCAAGATAATTTTCGTCATAAAACAGTACTGATGAGGGGGTGATGGCGAGGACATAAAGCTTTTAACTTACTCTCATAGATACACATATATATATGACTTTGCATTCATCATCAATGTAATACCATCATAACCACGTACTTCATTCCAAACAAATTAACACATCTATTTATTATGAATACTTTCTGTCACCCACAATTTCACACAATGAATTTACTTACTCGAGCTCAATATTAATATCTATTTAAATTTCGATACATAGCTTCTATTTTACTTACCGACATTTATTCAATTAGAAAACGTCTTATAGAATTGAGTACTTCATTTTCTCTATGCCATAGTCCAACTATAGTCTTACACATATTTACATATTGATGCCATAGCCCAGCTATGGCCTTACACAGTAGCACATATCACACCGATGTCATATCCCAGATATGGTCTTATACGGAAATCATATATCACATGTTGCCATGGTCCAACCATGGTCTTTTTTGTTAATTCATCACATATCACTGAACGAAAGTACTCATTTTTGCGTTCTACTCAATTTAATCTTCCAATTCAATTTTCATACTATTAGAATATTCATGTTTTAATAGTAAAGACATAAAACAAATATCTTATTATCTTTAACTTAACAATTAAACATAAGATTCTACCATATGCACGTACTGATTTCACTTATTCTAACAAATATACATAAACACACATTCCATCTATTTAAGTAAATTCGCTTACCATATTCACTTAATCAAATATGTTGAGCACATAGCATCATATAATCACCAACATACTTGGATAAGCTTATCACAATATAAGTTTTTTTTTTAACTTATGATCATCTCTTTTCATACTATTTGAAATATAGAATTTTTTTTCATTCCGACTATCTATCTTTATACTCATAAGTGCACCGAATTTATTCTCTTAGCTGAGGACATGCTTAGTTACATATAACTCAAATCACATCTCGATAATTCATTTCACTTTAATAAAATAACTGTATTGATTTCAACTATCAAACACTAAAATATCAAGATATTATTTTCTTCATGTTGAGGATATAGCTTAAACACACAATCTTTCAACATTCTTTTAGCATGCAAACCAAAGATCCTTTAACCGTATTAGTTTAAGGAAACAGATATTTTGATTGAACTCATTAACTTTAATCAAATTTACCTAAGGAAAAATTCAATCATATAATTTTAAGTTTATGCTTTCATTATTTATACCTTTCTAAATTTCGTTTCTTCATAAACACATTTCAATTACCTCAATATAAATTTTTAGCATTATTGAAAGCAGCTCGGTTAGAAGTCATCTCTGTCTTAACAGAACAATTTCCTTAGAGCCAGAAGGTATTACACTATCACGAGTAATAAAATGAAATATATAGCTAAACTCACATACGTTATGTTAGTCCAAGAACCGACTAAACCATAGCTCTGATACCACTAAATGTAACACCCTAAACCCGGCCTAAACATTAGGGCCAAATTTGGTGATGTCACATTGTAACACCCCTTACCTGTGTTCTACGCTGGAATAGGGTACGAGGCATTACCAGAATAAATACACTTATAAACATATTAAACCGAGTTATAAAATTGCATCCAAATTAAAAACTTTCAAATTATTATCTTCGAGTCGCTAATTAGGGTTTACGAGGCCCAATACATACCTATTCATATGCTCAAATATCCGTTAAATCAATCCAATATTGAAGAATCCACTTTAAGTTAGAATCAATATTAATCACAATCATAAATCTTTTCATGTTATTTTCATATATCACTAACTGAACTTTGAATGTCAATTTATGAATATGTAATTCACTAACACATTCTGGTATACACAATGTTTAATTGATGAAATCATTTAATTGAGCTAAATTTCATATTCACTCCAAATTTTCTTCTATATCCATAAATGCTTTCACTTACCATTTACCTAACCAATTTCTCGAACCAAGCTATCACACAACAATAATACATCACATGTGCTTCATAAATTCAATGTTCGAATATTATCACCATCAAATCCATATCATTCGAATACTTAAAGTTTATTCAAGCATATATTATTACGTTTCATATACCAAGCATATGTCAAAATTACGAATACGTAATCAATTCATTTGTCATTTATTTGACTAGCAAATTAATCTCAAAATTCATAACATTCCATTACTTAAGATATGCCATAAAACACTCCTTTAACATAAACTAGCACCATGGTCGAATTTTCAGTATGTTATTTATTACCCTTTTTCCGAATCACATAGCAAAATATTACAAATATGTATATATTTGAATACTATAATTATGCATCAACTTACCAACATGAGTTAATTCATGAGCCACTCATGACATCATTTCATGCCAAATATACCACACGCATATGCTATGAAACTTTATTTTCTTTCATGAGCTTACCATGACCAGTAATGCACCAATACAAGCATCACTCCTATTTCCACATTTATCGATTATAATCATACATTTAACCAATTATACACAATTCATTCATATAATTTATTTTCCTCCTCCTCCTCTTCATCCCAAATCCTTTATGTATATAACATGCTTAAATAGCATTATACATAATTTCACTATTCACTTATATTTAAATTCAAAGTTGTCTAGTCGAGTTATAGTCACTAAATTATTTTTATTCGGAGCTACAGAGCTCCAAACTAAGTTCTGTTCATTTTCTCTAAAACTAGACTCACATATATTCTTACCATAAAATTTTAAGAATTTTTGGCTTAGCCAATTAGTACAGTTTATTCTTTAAAGTCACCCTTATTTTACTGCTCAACATCTCTGACCTCTCTTCACTAAAAATGAATTATCTCATTGTACAAAATTCAGATGATATTTTTGTTTATTTCCTTTGAAAATAGACTCATTAAGAATTCTAAGCATACAAATTATAACTGATAATTATTTTTTCCAATTTTTAATTATTTTCCAAAGCCAGAACAGGGGATTCTGAAATCAATCCGACCCTTCCTCACTAAAATTCAAATATCTCAAAATATATATCTTGTTTCTTACTCTATTTCTTTTATGTAAAAATAGACTCATTAAGCTTTCATTTCATATCTTATTCACTCTCTAATTCAATTTCCACCATTTTTGGTGATTTTTAAAAATCAGACTATTGTTACTATCCAAAACTGTTTTGTTGCTAATTTTACTTTTTCATAATTTCACTTTTTCACTTTCAATTATTATTCAATTAAATTCCACACATATATTCATCATTCAATCACACTTAATCGTTACATGATCTCATGTATTTTCACTTAGTCAATTTCCTTATGAACACTTCGGAATAATAACAGATACACGGTGGATTCAACACATAGCAACCACCCTTTGTAATCAATGATATCCGGTGGGATCAGCACATAGCAACCACCTTATAATTAATGATACCGGTTCACGTAGTAGCCTGAACATAGTACTACACATGTGACCATCACTATCCGATACACGTAGTAGCCTGCACATAGTACTACACACGTGATCGAAGCTATCCGGTACGCATAGTAGCCTGCACATAGTACTACACATGCGACCTATCATTCTGGTACACGTAGTAGCCTGCACATAGTACTACACACGTGACCATCACTTTCACTTTCACTTTCACATAGTGGCCTACACACAGTCCATGCCACACATGTGATCATTTCTGTCACTTCATTCGTATCCCTTTTTATTCTGAATGTTCAATCGGGAAATTTCTCACTTTTTCTCATTTTTTCCTTTTTCACTAATCAAAGTCAATTCCTTGTCTTTCTTGACTTATAATAACACATTTAACTTATTTAACACTCATATTATTCAATCCAGTCCAAAAATCACATTTTGGAAAAATTGCATTTTTGCCTCTAAAGTTTCACAAAATTATGATTTTACCTCTAGGCTCAAAAATTAAACTTTATTCTTTTTTCTTATTTTTTATGACATGTTGAACATTTTTCCCTTCTATGGCAACATCAAATTATCACTCTAACACTTACTTATGAACATTAGGTATTTTTACCGATTATGTCAATTTACCCGTTTTCACTTAAAATCGGCTAGCAAAAGTTATTTAACATAATTTCATGCTTCATATTCTACCATAAAACATCAAAATAAACATATTTCACCTATGGGTATTTTTCCAAATATGAACACTAGATTAAATTATTGCTAGAATAAGCTAAATCAAGTTATCGGGACTCTAAAAACGTAAAGAACATTAAAAATGGGGCTTGGAATCACTTACTATGGAGCTTGGAAGCTTGAAAACCCTAAATATGGCTTCCCCCTTGCTGATTTCGTTCACCATGGAGAAGATGGACAAATTTTGGGTTATTTTGGCCTTTTTAATTCTTTTAATTACTAAATGACCAAAATACCCCTAACTTGAAAATTTCCTATTTCACTCATCTCTTTTCCATTTTTGTCCAACGAGTTAACCAATGGTCTAATTACCATTTAAGGACCCCCAATTTAAAATTTCATAACAATTGGACACTTCTAACAATTTAGTCTTTTTGACTAAATTGAGTGCCCAAACGTCAAAATTTTCGAACGAAATTTTCACGAAATCATTTTGTGAAATCGTAGACCATAAAAATATAATGAAAATAATTTTTTTCTCGTCGAATTTATGGTCCCGAAACCACTATTCCAACTAGCCCAAAATTCAGGTTGTTATAGTGAACACAAGATGTAGAAAGTTTATGAACATGGAAATGTGATATTTAATGAGCTCATACATGTTTCTTGAAATTCATGTGAAATATATGACTAACATATTTGATGAGGATATGTGTATAGGCTATTGGCCAAATTGCTGTGGATGTATTTTATATGCTTACCTTAAATGTAAATGAATGGTAAGTTAATTTTCCGTTATACGTACTTACTAAGCTTTAAAGGTTACTCCGTTTTATTTTTCCTGTTTTATAATACTCGAAAACTCGTAACGGTTGGAAGCTGGTCGGAGCTACATCACACTATCCATTGGCCTTTTCGGTATATATAGTAAACTCATTTTGGCTATAACGGCATGTATAGGTTAAATAGAAAATGTTGGCATGTAAATATTTTGGTCGTGATTAGCTATTGGTATGGCTTATGATTGATATATTTGAATATGAAAGTAATGACCTTATTATGGTTGATGTGTGTGTTTTGGTATGATTGAATGATGGTTAACTAATAGGTATATTGAGGTATAGGTTAATTGGTATATTTGATATACATATTTTTAAATATGTAATTAATCAATTAGGTAAGTTAGATACTTGGTCATATATGATGAAATATCATGCATAAAATTTGGTTTTGGCTTGATTTAAACGACTTGTATTGGCTTGTGAATATGTTTAAGTGTTAATGTAGGTGGAAGGCAAGTTTGGGTAAGAAATACGGCTTGGAATTGGCCTTATTTCATCCAGACGGGTAGAGACACGGGCGTGTGTCTCAGTTGTGTGTGACACATGGCGTAGCACATGGGCATGTGTTTTGGCTGTGTGTCTCTGCATCTTTAAAGTTTCAAAACAGAATACTCATAATTGATCACACAGCCTGGCACACGGGCATGTGGCTTGGCCGTGTGACCCCTGCACCTATTTAATGCAAGTCATTATGTCCACACGGCCTAGAACACAGGCGTGTGGCTTGGTCATGTGTCCCAAGTCAGAGAGTTACACGGGTACGAACACGGGCTGGACACGGCCGTGTGTCCCTATTTCGAATTCCCACATGTTCTGAGACACGAGCATGTGTCCCCTTCACCTTGGAAAAAAATTTTAAAGTTTTGCAGAACTTTTCTGAGTACCCAGTTTAGTCCTGACTTGTTTCTAATGTATATTTTGGGCCTCGAGGGCTCATATAAGGGGCATTATTATTGATTTCTGATATGAATACTAAACGATATGAAATGACTGTTACATGTTCTATAAATTATGGTAATTCTCCGTAACCCTGTCCCGACGACAGATACGGGTTAGGGTTGTTACAATACATGTATTAGTATGGTTAAATCAGATATAATGGTAAATAAGAAGTTTACATTAGTATAATTGAATCACATGAGACAGTAAACGTGAAGTTTACCAATCCAAATGTATTAATTAGTTGGCATGATAGGTTAGACCATCTCGATCAATAATGATGCAACAAATGAGAATTTATATGTATATTTATTAAAGAACCTAAAGATTCTTCATATTAAAGATTTTTAAAGTACTACTTGTACTCAAAGGAAAAGTTAGAACTTCACTAGCAAAAGTTGAGATTGAATCTCTTACATTTCTGAAAGTAATATGGCCCATATATTCAGAAAGCGGAATGTTTTTGATATTATTTTAGTATATGCATCTACAAGATAATCACATGTGAGTTATCAACACGCAACATGTAGTTAACGAGATTACTTATTTAATGATTAATGCAAAAATAGAAGTTTCAAATTATGCAACTGAGACAAGTCTTGCTAATGTTGGTGAGTTTATTACTTAGGCTTTCAAAGACAATTGTAACCTAGATTGTCAGTGCAAGTAACTATCGCAAAAGTCTGTTGTTTATATGTATGAAACGGTTTAGTAGAATTAATGATTAAATGTCTCCAGTTAGTAGCTAAACCATTACTTTCGAGAACAATTTGTTTTGTATATAAAGATATAATGTTTTATATGAATCAACACTTGTATGCATCATGCCAATAAATTGTGATAAGCACTCCCAATTACAATTGGCTTTTGGTTAAGAATCAAATACAATCCATCTTAGAATTGTTGAATGTGTGATATATGTTTAAGTTTCTCCACCACAATGCACAAAAATGTATATTCAAAGAATGTTGAAAATATATATTAATTATGAATCTCATTGTATTATTAGATGTTTTGAACAAATTGGAGATTCAATTATGATATGAGTTTATTACTATTTTGATTTGATGGCTTTCTCAACATTAGGGGGAGAGAAATAATAGCTAGATGAAATAATTACTTGGAATGGATCATCATTATCTAAATTCTCGTAAAAAGTAATTTGAACTAGAAGTTCGAAAACATAATTCACTTTATCGCATGTTAACTGCCAAATGTATTTACTGACCTGATGAGGATAACCGAGTGTTATATATCAGCTAATGTTTTTATTTGAATCAAAGTCCAAGTAGGATAATTTGTTAAAAGAAATGAAAGTAATGCATGCCAAAAGCATAACAAATTGATTGGCTCCAAAGATGAAAATTCTCATAAAAGAGAATAATAAATCAAGATGGTCATATAGTGGAGGCGATGCTCCTGAAGAGGCCTAAAACATAACTAATTATCAAAACTCCAAAAGCGATTCAGGTACTTGAATATGAAAATGATGAAAATAAAGAGATTTCGATAAATTATGCCAATATGAGAAAATATAGAACCTTGGAAATGAAAAGTCGTCGACAACGTTTTTGCAATGTTGAAATAATGAGAGAAAATAAGGATCTTGGATAAATTTGTTGAGAAATATAAACATGGAATAAATTGGTCAAAATGGAAATATGCAATTCAAGTATAATTAAATTCAGAGGTTTTTGGATGAGTAGTCCAAACGTCTAAAGGTATAAAGCCAATAGGGGTACAAATGAGTAGCTTTGCGAAAAAAATAAGAAAAATGAAAATTTTTGCTAAGCCTTGACATTATAAAAGGTATAACATTCTGTTGTGATGGATGCAATAACCTTTCACTACAGCAAAACAAGTTTTTAGCGATATTTTTTTATCCCTATAGGCGCCGCTAAAACAATTTGCGGTGTTTTGATAAGCGCTACAAAAAACGCTGCTATAGATAATGCCGCTAAATTTTGCGACGGTTTTCCCACAAACGCTGCTAAAGAATATGGCCTTTAGCGGTGCTTTCCTCACAAACATCGCTAAAGAACATGACCTTTAGCAGCACTTTTCCTAAAAATGCTGCTAAAGGTCATGTTCTTTAGCGGTATTAGTAAAACGCCGCTAAAAGTCATGTTCTTTGGCTGGAAAAACGCCATTAACTTTAGTAGATTTTTACTAACTCATTTTCATTCATATAAAACCCGAATTGTCAACATAATTTCCTGTAACATCAAACCCAACCAAAAACTACAAATCTAAATGATACTTCAAATCCAACGAAAGAAATATATATATGATCTAAATTAATAAATGAAATAACAAAATATTTTATATTCAAAAGTTATATTGTTAAAATATTCTCACAATAAGAAACAAACGTCTAAAATATTCTCACAATAAAAAAACAAATAAGCTTACACTTGAGTATGAAAATTGATAAATGAATTTAATAAGTTCGATTATGCCTCAAGTCAATCTCAAGCTTAGAAATTGATGTACGAGTTGAGCTTGAATAGAATATCGTACCCCAAATTTCAAATAGAACTTGAACTCAAGTTTACTAAAGAACTCGACTCAGTCACACCTCAATCACTACTATAATTATAATTAATATACCTAAATAAAGATAACCAATATCAATGTAAAGAATTATAATCAATCATCATGATGAAATTGATAAACCAAATATATCCATATTTAGCCCACACAGAATATCTAAATAAAAATAAATCGTACTAGAGACTAAAATTTGTGCTTGATTTGGGTTTATTTTAACACTTCTATCACCACATTTTATACAAAAATAATTATATCTTTCCAAATTTTATAAATACTAATATTCTATTTTCACACGTCATATTTCAAGACATTATATATTTATATAAATTTTATTATTCATTTTAATATAAATTGTGATAGATTCGTATTCTTTAGATGGACGCATATCATTTCTAAAATTATAGATCTATCGTTAACATCAGAAAACAATTTCAATTTTCATTTAAAGAAAAAAAATCAAAATTCTACATATAATATATATTAATTTCAATATAGATTAAATAAACCAATGTTTCAAGGGAAGCAACAATTATAGGAACATTGACCCCAAAACCTACAGCTATAAATTTCCTGTTTCATCAAAAATTTGAAGGCTTACTAAGTCCAACTGCCGTTTTGGTCCCGATTGAGGCTCCGGTGCCGGGATAAGTAATCTTCGCTGCACTTGTTACCTCAAGGATAAAAATCCAATCAGACAAGTTATGAAGGAAAAAACTCTACAGGAAATTTAAGAACAAGAATCCGGTGCAAATAGTTCGTTCCCAGCAATTTGTTTACTCTTCTGCAACATCTGGTATGGTTAAAATCGACTCTCTTTTGGGCCGATGCTTCTTCCACCTTAGCTTACGCAAAGCCATGATCCAGGACGAAACCTTGCAGCCGGATGCTGCCATCACATTAGCTATGTTACGCAAAAACGGAACATCATCTTCTGTGTAGAAAGTAATAGCTTCTCCGGTCCTCCCTGCTCTGCCAGACTGACCTATTTGAGAGATTAATTAAACTTCAGTTTCAATAACCACACGAATAAATAAAGACATGGTACTTCCATCTGTTTAAAAAGAAGCAAGTTCTGCAACATACCGATTCGGTGAATGTACGCAGCAGCAAAATCGGGAAAATCATAATTAATCACATAGTTGACACCTTTGAAGTCCATACCACGGGCAATGACATCAGTGGCAATCAAAACCCACGTTTTGCCAGCTCAGAAGTCATTAACAACATTTTCACGCTGCATTCAATTATAAGATATCAGGATGAAGAAAATAACCATTCAGAAAGGCAAACATAAGGTTATACTTTTCGATTAGCACTAGAACGAGCACCTAGCCATATATTATGTGAAGGTGAAACATCTTCGATTGCACTTGGAATTCTTTTGTTGGTGCAGCTTCGTTAATAAGCATAGAAATAATCCTTTACCTGTGTTTCGGATAAGTCTGAATGGATGACACCAACTCTAATATTATTGAATTTCAGCTCTTCATACAGTTCATTTGCGCGTTCTTTGCTTTGTACAAAGATCAAAACCGGAGGATTCAATCTCTACTATCAAGCATTTTAGAAGATAAACACAAGAATATGGTTAAGACATACTTGAGATAAAAAAGAACGTACATGGATAACGAGAGAAAAGAACACAATTCCTTTACAATCATGTCCTAAACCTCTATCAACTAGAAAACCAAACACAATTTCGAAGGGTAAATAAGATGGATTGTCTATGTGATATATAACATCAAAATGACACAGAATGTTTCTTTCTCAAACAATAATAGTTGCAAGAGAACCAAGCTTTCTTAGCATTCGTATAATGAGCATACCTCTTGAAAACTTTGCCGAAGTACAAGTAGTTTCCCTTCTTCAGTTCCCGCAAAAACTATCTTTTGATTAACAGATTCAGAAGCCATATTCCTGGATAAAAAAAAAAAAAAAAGAAGCGTGTCAAAAAGTATTTATCTTTACTACTAAAAAATTATAATCTCATACTTACTTTCTGCCAATAATAATGCAAACAGCATCATGCATTATGGTGCGTGCAAGTTCCTTAACAGAATCAGGTAAAGTAGCACTAAATAATAAGCGTATAATCAAAGGATTAGAACATGCTTTAACCACAGAATCAATCTGCTTTATCAAGCCAAGCTCAAACAGTTTGTCGGACTCATCCAGGACAAGATATTCAACCTTGAAGAAAGAAAAAGAAATTGTATAAAGAAAGCAATGTTCAACTATGAACCTTTTTTTCGCTTTAACAATATCAACCCTGAAACATTCATAAATTGTTCTAACCATTCGGATTAAAACAAAATGTTCTAATCATAGTTTTCTCAAAATCATGAGTGCACTAAAAGCATTCAAATAAATTTCTTATAATAAACCAGAACTAATCCAATGGTCGAAAGAGCTTTTAGCATCTACTTAACTACATACTCATCCTATTGGTCTCTCTACAATCTAAGATGAGAAACTAATTGTATCCATAAAGACGATTATAAGCGCCAAACCTGCTCAAGTCAAGTTTCCTTTTCTTGATAGCCGAACTCAAGCGAAGTGGCGTGGATATAAGTATATCACAACGCTGCTTTGTCAAATCCGCGCTTCTTATGAGCTTTTTAGTCAGCAATTTTATATAAAATTTATTTCCTTCTGCAAGTTTTTTACACTCTCTGGTCGTCTGAGCAGCTAGCTCACAAGTAGGACACAGTATAACAGCTCTCACACCTTCAGTCGATGCATGCTGATATATGAAGGAAGCTAATCAGTAAACATGACAGTATTTTTTTGCCAAAAAATGGTTATCAGGTATTCAAAAGAAAGATACCTTGAGTTTCATAAGCATAGGCAATACAAAAGCCAAGGTTTTTCCGGACCCAGTTGGGCCACAAGCAAAGCATTCTCGACCCTTGCACAAATGACGGCAATACATTATTTCAATTTTCAGTTTATGAGAAACTATAGCAAATCTATATAAAGCAAAAACAACCAAATACTGATCCTTTCACTTAATAACTTAATTTCCCATAAAAGAACATTAAAGATGATAGAAAAGAAAGCAGTAGGAGTTAAATAAAAGAACATACGGATAGAAGAACCGGAATAGCCTATCGTTGAATTGGTGTTGGCTCTTTAAATCCAAGTTTAGCAAAATTGTGCAATAAATAAGACTCACATTCATATCTGCAGAGAAACCAAATTTAAGAAGTAAAGGATAAATTTCAGAAAAGGGGTAAAGATCAAAACTATACATGAACTTTAATCCAATGTGCAATGCCATGCATGAACTTTGATTTTGTGCAATTTTATACAAGAAATATTTATTTGATTCAATTTTTACAAACCACTAACAATATTATCGAATTAACACCATTTTACAAATCACTAACAATATTCATTTCTTTAAATGTGTACATTTAAATCAAAATCTAAGCTCCATGTATACATATGAACCACAATTCAAGTTTCACGTGTATAATTGCACCAAATCAAAACTTATGTATCAAAATTTGATATTTATCCCTTTAAGGAAGAGCTTAATTCATAGCAACCAAAGGCAAAGTCAAATGTCAGCTAAGCTAAAAACACTTCACAATGGAACACGTACACTGAGCTTAGGTCCGCGAAACTCTTCAGTGGAGACGCAACATTATTCCCAGAGACATGAATATTATACTATTTCCGCAAAATCGAATCTGCCTAATCTCATCAACAAAATAAGAAAATTACAACAAATATAGTGCACAAAATAATCAAATTATGCATGAATTTTCAGAAGCAAACCTCCAAGTTTAGGTTTATTTTCTTCTTTCTTTAGAAAGATTATCTTCTCCCTCGTCTGTTTTGTTATCTTCGCTTATAACCAGTGCTTCTTTTGAACTCTTAAAGACATTAAATCCTTCTACCGCTTCTACATTCCAATCAAGCACACACGCGAAAACAGTTTCTCATGAGGATTCAATATAGCAGCCAATTATTTTTTCAAAAAAAAATCGAAGAAAAAGAAATAATACCTGAAGCTGCTTGCTTACGCTTTCTTTTTTTTCGTAGAAACCGTAACTTCCTCTAAACAGGTTTGGGAAATTTATTTAGGGCACGTTTAGTTCGCTGTATTGGATTAAAAATGTAATAGCATAATGTAAAAAATTAAAATGACTAGAATACCCTTAACATAAATTTATTTTGGTAAATGATTATTGTTATTGTTATTTAAATTTTAATAAGATTACTATTATCAATAATTAATAATTTAATCATATTTAAACATAATTATTATTAAATATATTTTAATTAAAATATATAATTTAATAAAATTCTTAATAATTAGCAGAAATTTGTTTTGGTAAATTATTATTGTTATTGTTATTTAATTTTTAATAAGATTATTAATATCAATAATAAATAATTTAATCATATTTAAACATAATTATTACTAAATATATTATAATTAAAATATATAATTTAATAAAATTCTTAATAACTAATATTCTTATATGAATTTACTCAAATCATAATATAGATAATTTAATATAATTATTATTAAATATATTAAATATAATTTAACATAATTATTAATAATCTTATGATTTAACATCCTTCAATGGACTTCGAAGGTCCTTATAGTTTCAACCCACAGTACACAATATTCAAGTTAATCTCCATATTATATTTATACATATCAAAGCTATAAGCAACATAGAAGCTAATGAGGCCCCATTTCCCACAAGTCCACATGTAGATCCTCGGCAAAGAGAAACTAAAGTTACAAATAACCTTACCAGCTATTCATGCAACATTCACACACTTTTTGGACAGGCACCAGGAGTCAACCTGTAAAGAAATTTAACTTCTTCAGCTCCTTCAACTCCATTTCCTACTTGGCACGCCTTAACAAGAGCAGCACTCATGAGCAGCACTCAAAACAGATTTAACACGACCATTGCAAATTCAATTTAACCCCGTTATGCCAAATTTGATAGAAAAAAAGCTTCGGCAGAGCAGCATGGTTCATTGAGATCAATACACTTTCTACTTTGCAAATTAACAGCATGCTTCATGAGATAATCCAGTGATCTACAATTAAAAACAAATTAAACAGTACTACTGCTAAATATATTTAATGAAACACTTGAAAAGGGCCCTCAAAAAAAGATTATTGATCATAATTAGAAAACTCATTTCACCGAATTTGACAGAAAAATGCTTCAGCAGAATCAGCAATGGTTCATTAAGATTCATACACTTTCATCACATATTGGCAGCATGGCTCAACAGATAATCTATTACTGATTAAACTTAATCCAATAACACAAACCCATCAAAGTAAACCAATCAAACTTAAAATTTGACACGGTAAAGAAAGAAAATAACCACTCAAAATAAAATGTGAAGTAGAAAAAATCGTAAAACTACATTCTAGTTTTGGTAATTAAAACATCTAGGTTATCAACAAGTGCACAACCATGTCATTTGCTTCCTTTGCATGTGGCAGCATCTGTTTAAGTTCCTCCACCTTGACGAGAATATCCATGCCCCCCTTGCAGCTTCCTCTTTTGCTTGTTCGGCAGCTGCCTCTTGAAGTTCAACTTCTTTCATCAAGTTCATAATCGATTGCATGGTCTGAAACAAAATTTTCTGAACCAAAATCTCATAAGTTAGCAGTTCATCCTCCCAAAATAGCAACAAAAAAAAACATTAGAAGTTCAAAATTTCAAAGATCAGTTCATTCATCATGCTGCGATCAACGATATAATGGACTAAGTTCTAGTATTATTAGCATTGCATAGGATCATTCTCAAACCCAAACAGCCTCCAAAGTTGACAAAAGAAAGTAACAAGTTTAGAGCAAAGAGTACCTTGTTATCTTTAGCATCTTCAATCTCTTCGAGTAGATCAATTCTACATGTTTGACTTGATCTACTAACAACAGTGTTGAAGGTCTCATCCTCAACATCACTCATTTCACCAATGCAACCCTGCTAGGATTTAAGCCCTACAAAAATTTCTGGCAATTGTTCTTGAGAGTATGACGGAACCAGCATGCTCACAGCATTTTCTTCACCGACCATGGTTCCATTGAATGAACTGCTTCTGCATAAATCTTCATTAAAATCCATGGGTCCATCAAAATTTAACTTATCATCACTGCTGCCATTCTCCAAAAGCGGGGCCGTATCATCAGCCGAGGTGAATGGGGCAACCTGTGGCGTCCTCGGAAACCCATCTTCAATGTCTGTGGTTTGGTCTTGACTTAATGAATATGAGAAATCAAGAACCAAAAGTCAAGGAAAAAACATTAGAAGATACAGTAAGATCCATTAAGGTTCATGGTAACTAGTTTTAGAATCAACTTAGAGAAATTTCCATTGAAATAGAAGAAATAACATACAGTTCGCCCCTTTTTTAAACTCAGAAACAATAAACTATATTATAATCCTTACTGAAGTTTGATAGTTAAGCAAGTGAAAGCATTTGATAATTCCAAAGCCCAAAACCCAAAAGATCACATAAAAGAATTGCATACAGCTTATTTGACTGCATTTATCTTTCTTCCTCAATAAAAATGGAAAAGCAAAGAAATTCTGATCAGTCCTCTCATAAAAATTTTTAACTCCTAACATAGTACTAGATTCATCAAGATGATGATCGTGACAGTTTTCCCAGAGACTTCCACTTTAACACCAGAAATCAAGTAACAATAAATTGAATTCCAACAAAATAACAGAAATAAGGGCATGGGTATTGACAATTAAAGGGTAAAGAGAAAACCAAAATCAAAACTTGACCCAACAAAATAGAAGAAATGAAGCTTTTGGGAATCACCTGAAAGAAGTATAGTTATAGAATTCAACATCCAAACACATGAAAAGAAGTGAAGCAGAGGAGAAAATGGTTTGTCCCAAACGAAGAGCCAAGCTAGCGCTAGTTCCCAATGCCCTTGGCACTTGCTCCATCATCTTTCAAGTCAGCTTACCTCTCCGTTTCTTCATCTTTAAATTCCCAAACAAGAAAGAAGAAAACAGAGTTCCAAAGAAAGTGAAAGAAGTGGTCTCCGAAATTCCGAAAAATTATGCTTGCAAAAATGGTTCTACCTTTGGGTTTTGTTTTTATGATGAAGACCTTGGAAGAGAGAAATAAGAAAAGAAAGAAAGTGTTTTTTCTTTTTAAAATTCTGAAAATAGGAGTTATATTGTTTTGACATAGTTTCATTCATGTCTGTTTCAATGTCTGTGAAACCCATCTTCAATGTCTGTTTCAAGATTTGCATATAGACAGAGGGAGCAAATCGGCAGAAAGGGTAAAACATGGAGGGGAAACCAAGGGGCAACTAATCTGCAGAAAAGAAGGGGATTAGAAATCGGTGGTTTTCACCGATTAAGAAGGTAAAGGATTACACTCGTATTAGCAATACATCAAACCAAACGATGGAATACAGCCGCATTAGGTGGGGCTCACCGATTAGGGGTGTATTGGCTATACCAATACACCAAACCAAACATGCTCTTAGGATTTGGGGGGGGAACTGATTTTGGGAAAAAGACCAAGGCATTTTGGGCTAACAAAACGGACCGTTTCGCAAAAAAAATAATACATACAGTGTTTAGACCAAAAGTGCTACTATTGCTCACTTTTTGTGGCGCTTTTCTCATAAACGTCGTTATTGCTTTATTTATTACGGTGTTTTCCTGCTAGCGCCACGAATGTATAACCTTTGCGGCGTTTTTAGTCCAAACGTCACTACAGTCTTAATTTCCTGTAGTGTTTAGATATCTTATTAGTGCTACAATTTATGAAAGAATCGACAGCATCTTATGATTGTTGTTACATTCTTTATATTAATTACTATATAGTGGAAGTTCATATTAAAATCTTTGAAGGATTTAGAATGTTGGAAGCATATAAAAGTTCTTGAGAAATTGCTCAATATATTTACGTAAACATTTATATGAATTGAAATGATTTGAGCATATATGGTAAATTTGACTTAGTGAAAAGTAGTTGAAGGAAGATTATAAAATAATCTAAAATACTCAATTGTATTTTTATAGAAGGATCATGATCAAATTTTACTATAATTATGGTTGAAACTCTTGAAGAGATTAAAATACATTTCCCCAAAAGTCTTTCTCACTTGTGACTTCTAGGAGAATGATAATATAAACTTTGGCAAATTTGTTCAAGTGATCGTTTGAAAAGTTAGCATTCAAGATTGAATACGTAAAATTTGAGATATCATGTGATGTTGTCATGAAGGGAGTAAATACGTATTGTACTTTTTTTTCTTTTAATCGATGTTTTGTCCCATTGGGTATTCCTAGTAAGGTTTTTAACGAGGTAACATGTTAATACATATTATAGATATGGGTACTATTTTCCTTCACTGAGAAAATTTTCCCACAAGATTTTAACCTTAGTAATATTTTAACGAGGCACATTATCTACTAATGAACATCTAAGGGGGAGTGCTATGAATATTTTGTCATTAAGGGTCTGTTTGATTGCCAGTAAAATATTTTCCGTAAAATGATTTCGGGAAAATGTTTTACTTTTTTGTAAAATGATTTACTGGAAAATATTTTCTGGTGTTTGATTGAATCTGTTAAAATATTTTCGACTGTTTGGCAGATTTCCTGGAAATATTTTTCGAAAAAATTGTTTTTACATATATTGATATATATTAATAAATTTTTAAATTTTAAATTATTTTTACATATATTGCAATGATTTATTTATAAGAATACTCAATTATTAAACTACAATATTAATCGTTATAAATTGAAAAAAATTAATATCAAATAAATTATTTGTAATTGTGTTAAAAACAAGTATTGAATAATTAAAAAAATAAGTTACTGAAAAATCGATAAACAGAAGCAATTTTCTACCGGAAATGAAGGAAGGAATGAAGGAGGCGATAGAGAGGTGAGCACGGAAAATGTCTTACGGAAATTGAAAGGGTAAGACATTTTCCCTAAAATGTAACCCATTTTCCCTTGTTTTGGAGTTCATTTTCCAAATGGAAAATGTTTTCCGCCAATCAAACGCTGGAAAAGTTGGAAATGATTTTCCAGAAAATCAATTCCTTCAATCAAACAGACCCTAAGTGAATGTCCATCAATATCAAGATAAGTTTGATGTACTTTAAGACTTAATAGTCATTGGAAGTAGAGTTTTATTTCATTTATACTTTTCATATCTATAAATATAGATTTTGGAAAAGTATTATAAATATCCCTATTGATCAATAAAAATACATTCTCTTTTACTCTCCTATTTATCTTGCTTTTACTCTGGCAAATTACATAAAAAAAGCCCCCTTTTTTTAAAATTTATCGAAATGGGTATTTACTGGAATGGGCCCATACCGAAAAAGCGCATCCACGTCAGTGCAATGTCAGGGTACGTGATAGGAAAACGCGTCCTCAAGGGCGCGCTTTGTCCACGTGGACAGAAAACGCGCTGACGTGGACGCGTTTTCCTGCCACGTCAGCACGTCCCTGGGGACGCGTTTTCCCTGCACGTGAACAGTGCAACGGCTATTTTTTGACCGTTGGCGAACCCCCCAACGGTAAAAAAAAAACCATAAAACCCTCCCACCCCTTCATTTTTTTCACAAATTAATCATTTCTCTATTATTCTCTCAATTTCCTCTCAATTTCCTCTCAATTTCCTTCCAAATTTCTCTCAAATCTCTATTTAATCTCAATTTGCTCTCAAATTTCTCTTAAATCCCTATTTTTTAATTATTTTTAAAAAAAGTTTAATTTTTTTGAATTTTTTTTAAATCGTAAAAATTTGTATGAATTTAGCAATGGCCGGAGATTTGATTCGTCTTGATAACAAGCACATATCCGTCGAACAAATGAAAATGGTAAATTTTAAATTTATTTTTTAAATATTATTTAAGATTTTTTTATTTATGCTGTAATACCCAATTTTAGCCCGGGCTCACAAAAAAAACCCAAAGTAATATCATTTGGCCCGATCGGAATTGCCCATTACTTGAAAAGGTTGAAGGTCCATCTACAAGCTTATGGAAACATAATCTTCAGGGATATGCAATCTTAGATATGATATGCAATCTTAGATATAATATATAATCTTAGATATGATATGTAATCTTAGATATGATATGCAATCTTAGAAGATATGATTTTGTAATCTTAGAGATTTAATTTGTAGATACCCTTTAATCTCAGCCGTTGATGTAATTGATCTGTTGGATTTGGGGAGGCTTAACTATAAATAGAGGCCTCTCCCTTCATTGTAAAAAAGAAAAAAAAAAAGAAAATGATGAATAAAAAAGAGAACGATTGGCAGTTTAAAAAAAAGGAGGAATAAAAAAAGAGAACGATTGGCAGTTTTTTAAAGGTGGCTTACTATTTTTTTTCTTTTGATTATTTTTTACTTATTTACGATTTTAAAAAAAGAGAGAAGGTGATACCACTGTGAATTTTATTTATTTTATTTAGCCCCTCCGCCTTTTAATGTTTTTGTAATTAAGTTTTTTTTTATTTTTTTAATTTACCCTTTTATTTATTTTTATTTCAATTTGGTCTAATTTGAACGGCGTCGTTTAGAGGAGAAGGGAAAATTGCCTTTCCAGCCCCTCTATATAATTCGAGCGTTCAATTAAGTCCTCCAGACTTTATTTATTTGTGAATTTACCCCGGATCTTTACTGGCGATCCAATTTAGTCCATTTTCATATTTTCTTTAAAAATCAATATTTTTTTATAATGCAATTGTATTCTTTTTATTTTTATTTTATAGTTCTCACATGCAATTATTATTTTTTTATATGTATATTTAAGCATATATTTATGTTTTTTGATACTAAAATTTTCGCATACTTATATTTTATATACACATGTTTAATTTATTTAATTAATTTTAATATTATATTAATTTTTTAAAACTTATGTATTTTTTTATGTGTATAGGTATATTTTTTTATTTGCTTATTAATTTATGTTTGCATATTTTTATTATTATCTTGCCTATTTATTTGATATTTTGCACGTCATTATTTTGTTTATTTATTTATTTATTCATATTGTTTCTATGAAATTGTTGTATTTATTATTGATATTTGTTCAAGGGGCATTCATTCACATATTCAACATAACATTACCCTATCTCTTATTTAATTTTAAAATAAAACGCTTCAAAATAGAGGTAATACTCGTATTTAGGATTCCTCAAGGAAATTGAGCCTTAACGTATTGGGTTCCGATTTTTTTTAAAATCTAACAATCGAGGATTTCTCTTTAATCAAAAAAATAAGAACTCATTATTGGGAATTCAACACGTTGTGTCCTAACGTATTGGATGTGACGCATTGATTTCTCGAAATAAATATTTTTAAAAAAATAATAAAGGAAATATTCCGAGTTTGGGATTTTAGAGGAATTGTGCCCTAACGTATTGGGCCGCGATTTCTTAAATCTTGAATAAATGGATATTCTTTTACATTTTTTATTGCACTAGTATTTTGCCCTATTTCATTTTTGGGGAAAATTAGAATGTCGTGCCCTAACGTATTGGGTGTGGTATTTTATTTCTCTGAAATGATAAGGGTCTTAATACGTAACGTTTTAAGTTTTTGCTAAGGATTACGATTTTCAAATTTTCAACATTAAGACATTAATTAATTAACTAGGTACCAATTTTTGGGCGTAATGAGGGTGCTAATCCTTCCTCATACGTAACCGACTCCCGGACCCGTTTTTCTAAAATTTGTAGACCAAAGTCATTTTTAGGTGACCCAATCACACCTTAATAAAAGATTGGTGGCGACTCCCAATTTTCATTTTTTAAAGTCGACAACCCTAAATTTTTGTTTTTTTCAAAAAAATGGTTTCGACATATGCATTTTTAAATAATTATTAATTTATTATTTGTTATAAAAGTCTGTAGATCGGATATTGGAATGCTATATCTGTAATATGCATGGTCCTCCATCACCGTTGGTAGAGAATTACATGCGGGAAGCGGGTTTTTGGCACGTGGCGATGGTAGGCCGGGGATGCAAGTTGGACCTGAAACTTATCAGTGCATTGATTGAGAGGTGGAGACCTGAGACGCACACATTTCATCTTCCATGTGGAGAGTGCACTATCACTTTGGAAGATGTCAATTTGCAATTGGGATTGCCGGTAGATGGGTACCCAGTCACCGGGTCTGTTCAATCTGGCGATTGGGGAGCGGTATGCTACGAGTTTTTGGGCGCTATTCCAGAGAAAATTAACGGAGGTCGGATCAAGATGGGCTGGTTACGAGACACATTCCCGGATCCGAATGATGATTCAACCGAAGTAGAAAGAATCCGATATGCTCGGGCATACATTCTTCAGATAATTAAAGGTTATCTGATGCCGGACTTGTCACGGAACCTCGTACATCTAAGATGGCTGCTGAAACTCGTTGATATTAGAGCAGTTGATGAATTGAGTTGGGGGTCTGCCGTGTTGGCAACATTATATCGGGAGATGTGCGGGGCGACGCGACCGAGTAAAGCGAAAATTGGAGGTTGTCTGTTACTACTACAGTCATGGGCACGGTTTCGCTTTCCATTTTTACGTCCTCAAGTGGACCATCCATATATATTCCCACTCATAACGAGGTAAATTTTATATTAGATTTTATAATTATTAAGTAGATTTTAAAAATAATAGTATGCTAAAAATTTATTTAATTAGGTGGAACCATCCGGCAAGTTAGGCTCGATTACCTACCTCTCTTGAAGATATACGGCTTCTATTAGACCAACAGTCGGAAGCACAAGTAAGGATTAAATAAAATTGATATTTATTTGTTGAGCTAGTCGATTGGTATTTAGTATTTATTATTATGTATTATGTATATAACTAATATTTCCATCATGTTCATATAGTTTCAATGGACACCATACGAAGATCTGACAATTCGGGCAATAGTTTCGGATGAGTACCTCCAAAATCCGAACGCTTGGCATGCGAAAGTACCATTGGTCAACTATGCGACCGTGGAGATGCACTAGTCAGACAGAGTATTACGACAATTTGGATGTAGACAACCAATTCCCGTGGCACCTGAGGTGTTTGATGATCAGCACAAAATTGACCTACGACAATTGCATACGGATTGGCCGAGATTCTGGTTGTACTACATCCAAATGTGGGAATATTGGTATGATTATATACCTACTCGGGAACCGATCATCGTTCCGGAGTTAGCATGCGTGCCGGAATACATGCCATGGTTTAGGATCCATGGCAAGCCGTATTTACTGTCGACAGAGGAGAGGCAGTGGCAATTATGTGTCCAAAGGGAACAACGTGGGCCTTTAAATCCAAGACGAATGGACGACAACGCAGGCCCATCAACGAGGCCCAGACATTCACCTGGCCTATCATCAGCGGCCATTCAATCACCAAGCCCAGCGAGAACACCAACACAATCACCCGACCCAGTAGTTCAATCGACGATACCCACGACACAGCCTGTTCAGATGATGCCAGGTGCGTATCTTAGCCCTTTTATGTAACCTAACCCTTATATGTTTCCTTTTCCGAGTCCTATGGCAGGTTGGAGTCCATGGCCCGGTTCATCTCTATTTTTTGTTACGCCAAGTGGACCGCCGATGTATAGGCCAGTATCGCACGAGGGATCGCAAGAGGGGCTGTCGAGGAGCTATTCTTTTTACCAATCCCCATTACCGTATGAGTTTCAAACAATTTCGCCGTTGGTGATGCAAACACCTCCACAATCACTATTCTATCAATGTGGCTCATCGTCCCAACATCGACAACCAGATACCCTACTAGAGGAACCAGAATCCCCGCCAGAGCAACCACAACCCCAGCCGGAAGCTGGACAAAGGAGGAATCCAGCACGTAACCGTCGACGGCCGCCATGTAGCACTGAATCCGACGGGCACGGAGATTGGTTTTTATTTTAATATATTTGTACAAATATTTTGAATATTTTGATATTATTTGATATAATAAAATAGAAATTCTTCTACATTATTTCATGTACTAAAATAGAAATGTACTTTTACATTTTTAATATAATAGAAATTCTTTTAAATAAGGCAATATATTGAATATTTCTATATCATTTCATTTAATAAAATAAAACATTGTTTTGAATAAAGTAATTGTAATTTACTTTAATATTTTTAATAAAATAGATTTTCTTTTAAATAAGTCAATATTTTGAATATTTGTACCAATTTTTTATTTAAAAAATATAAATAATACAATGTTTTTTACAATAACGTTCAACTATTGCGATTTGGGCATGATCGGCTTGTATGGCCTGGGTTCCTACACCATTCGCACAACTTATGTTGACTGGCTGTTTCTCGGATATCCATATTGTTACATATTCTAGTTGAGCAAGGTTGACCCTTTGGATGTAGATTGCCAACCAGTAGAAGTTGATGCTGTTCCCCAGTACTTATTTCCAGCATCAAACATCGACCCATCGAGGTGCATGTCCCATCCACCGACAGAGTGTCGTGCAGGGGTTGTGTATTCCATACCACTACCAAATATGGGCTGCTTCGTGTTTTATAACCCACTAACCGAGTGTCGGGCAGGGGTCGCGTATACCTTTCGAACACCAGTCGCAATTGCATCATTTGGTGATGTAAATTGTACGTATAACTCAATATACGGTGCTCCACTAGCGAGATGAGTCTGCACCATTGCCTCCAAGCTACGAGCACCTCTTATGTGGAACGAGTCATATGTCACTGGATCAACAGAAGAACAAAATCGATACGTAATAGACAGAACTTTCATTGGCGTCGTTCAAAATATTTTACACCTAATTCTTTTACGAAGTTCTATCAAATCTATGTTCTGGTTAAAAACCAGTCACACTGTATTCTCCGAAAAAAAACAACACCATTCTCGGTGTGGCAAACCTCACCATCATAATAAATAATAGCACTAATACATTCACTCATTTTCAATTTCTATCCTTTTTAGCCTCTCTAAATTTTTTTGCTTTAACTTATGCAATCTGAGGGAAAATTTTGCCTTATTTATAGTCAATCGGTAAACTCAATTGATGGACCAATTAGATAGCAATTTGCAAGAAAAGAACAAAATTTACTTTGAAAGCAAAGAATTATTCTTGTAGAAATGCTTTACTTTGTTCATAATTTTTTATGACATATAAACTTTACTTTTAATTTAATTTGCCTTTTCTTTTAAAAAAAATTATGTTTTCGGATCAAATTCTTTGAGTATAACATATGCATAAGTTAAAGCATCCTGCTTTACTTTGTTCAGAATTGCTTTACATTTTTCAGTACTTCTGCTAACAAAGCATTCTGCTTAAAAACACCAAAACCCTATAATTTAATTCATATTTTCTTAAAAAATAATAAACACGAAAACTAATCTAATTTTGAAAAATTTGTAAATAATTTAATTGACAAACTCTAAACTCTAAACCCTAACTTATTTGATTTTTCCTTAAAAACCCTTAACTTAAAAACACCAAAACCTAACAAAAACCCTAACCCTAACCCTAAACTAATTTTTAAAATTTTTTTAATTAAATTACTCAAGTAACCCTAAACCCTAATTTAATTAATTTTTTCTTAAAAAATAATAAACACGAAAACTAATCCAATTTTGAAATTTTTTTAAATAATTTAATTGACAAACCTTAAACTTTAAACCCTAATTTATTTGATTTTTCCTTAAAAACCCTTAACTTAAAAACACCAAAACCCTAACAAAAACCCTAACCCTAACCCTAATCTAATTTTTAAAATTTTTTAATTAAATTACTCAAGTAACCTTAAACCCTAATTTAATTAATTTTTTATTAAAAAATAATAAACACGAAAACTAATCCAATTTTGAAAATTTTTTAAATAATTTAATTGACAAACCCTAAACTAGAGGTGTTCATGGGCCGGGAAAAAATATGGGAGGGTTCGGGTAAAAATATAGGCCCGAAATATGGGTTTGGGCAAAAAAGTGAGGCCCGTTTAGAAAATGGGTCGGGCCTCGGGCACCACTTTTTTGGCTCGAGCCCGGCATGACCCGGCCTGAATATATAATAAATAAATATTTTTTATTCTTTAATTTTAAAATACTTTTTTATTCTTTTTATTTTTAAAATAAATTTTTTGGTGTTTATTAAAAAATGGGTCAGGGCGGGCCAGGCTCGGTCTTAGAAATTTTTTCCCGTGCCGGGCCTGGACAAAATTTTAGGCCCATATTTCGGGTCGGGCCGACTCCAGGCCTAGGAAGTGGTCCAAATTTTTTTTGGGCCTGACCCGAACCAAGCCCTACCCGGCCCATGAACACCTCTACCCTAAACTCTAATCCCTTATTTATTTAATTTATAACCTTAAACCCCAAACCCTAAAACCCTAAACCCTAAAACCCAGAAACAGGCAAAACGCGTCCCTGAAGGAGCGTTTTCTTGTCACGTACCCTGACATCGCGCTGACATGGACGCGCTTTCGGGGAAATGGGCCCATTCCGGTAAATAATTATTTACCAGGCCTATTTCAATAAATTTTTAAAAAATAGGGCTTTTATGTGTAATTTGTCCCTTTTACTCTCTCTATCTTTTATTTCGTAACATGATAAAATTTGTTTCAATGAAAAAATATAAAAAAAAATGAAAAGTAAAGAGCTATTTATTATTCAATGCAGATTTTTTTCAATTTTTTTATTTTATCTTATTTCTTCAAACATTAACTTTTAATTACCTTTGAAAATTTTACAATTACATTTTTTTTAACATTTTAATTATATTATGTACGCTGGACCACAAAAATGTAAATGTGTCGAATTGATAAAAAAAACTCTTGAGGTACCACATTGTTTGATGAGGTGTATTTGAAGGGCCAAATTGGAATTTAACCCTTTTTAAAAATTTTACTAAACATATTATATAATTTAAATTTAACACTTAAAATTTTCGATTATCAAACAAAAATAAAGTAAATCTGAAGTATTGCTTTATGAAACGTCACTTTTACCATTATTAAAACAGTTCATTGTTTTATCCTCAAGTAAGACCCTAGTGTTGAAAAAAATTAAATTAATTGAAATTTAATATTTTCAGCAATTTAATTTTTTAAACATGTTTGATAACTCATGATGAAAATTACTAGATAGATTTTTTCTACAAAAAGTTTAGAAAATGATAAGTAGATAGGGAGCTACTCAATTAATAGACAATAAATTCAATATTTATTTTATTTTATTTAAGATTATATTATCCTTTATCAAACAATATAATTATATTCAATTTTTAATTTTAAATAAAATACCAAACATATTTTATAACTTAAATTAAACAATTAATTTTTCAGTTTTTTTAACACTCATTTTTTCAGTTTATCAAATATATATTTTTCTTGTGATCTTATTTTTATTCGTTTGAACTATATTGTTTTGTTCTTTTCCTTTTGTCTTAAATTGCAAGTAAAAAAATTTATTGACTCATAAAAATAGCCAATATATATTTACTTTTTCTTTTATTTCTTATCCTTTTTCTTATTTTATCTGTTTATAAATAAATACAAAAAGGTAATATTTTGTATTAGTTAGCGTAATATTTTTACCAATTTAATTATAAAAATTAAAAAAAATATTAATTAATTAATGTTCATAAAAAAATTTCATAAAAAAATTATTTTACACAATTATTTTATCCATAAAAGGAAAAGAAAAATAAAATAGATGAAAAATGAAAACTAATTTTATAAAATTAATGTATTTGAATATATTTGAATAAATTATTTATTAAAACACAAATTTAAATTAGTATATAAATTATTATATGTTTTCTGTATTTATTTATATAAAGAAAAATGGAAAATAAAATGATTTATAAAATTAATAAAAATAAATAACATTGTAATTAAAATAATTTAATTATAGTATAACTTATTGTATGTTTATTTATTTTATTTATTAAAAATGAAAAATAATAAAAATAATAAAATGAAAAATAAAAAAAAGTATGGTAGCAGCAGACATTTAACAAAAAAGCCAATGGGAGAACATGCTTGGAACTATACTAATTGTTTGAAGAATTAATCAATAAGGATAAAACTCAAAATTAACTTTGGTTTAAAGTAAAATTTTATTTATTAATTTTAATTTTGAGTAATTATATATATAATTATTGATATAGTGCCAATTTAAGTTTACATATTACATACACAAATAATTATATTTATTCAATATAAAAAATAAATCGATGTAGTTATTTATTTAAACTTGTACAATTGAATTAAAATTAAATGTTCATGTATATATTTGAACCATAATCAAAGTTTCATGTGTATAATTGCACCAAATCAAAGTTTAAGTATAAAATTGTACATTCGATCAAAGTTCATGTATAGTTTTGAAATTTATCCCTAATTATTATGTTTTGAAATTTAAGGACCAATTTAAAATTTGGTCTATAGTTTAAGGATGTTCAGTACAATTAACTGAATTTAAAAGTGTTCAAATTATATATGGGCCTTGAAAACCCCTAAACCAGGCCCTTGTAACTCGGTAGCCCAACTCAGTTACACCCTACAAGTAGGGCTGCAAAAATGGCGGAAACAAAGCCCCATAATTTACTCCTTTAAAGCTGGAAGCCGCACTCCTATTATTTTACAACCTACAAACCAAAGAGCAAGTAACCCAGATTCTGAGAAAGGCAAAAATGAGAGGGAAATCAATTCTTCGCCCATTTCTTACCTGTCGAACTTTCAGTGTCCGCTCTGTTTCTTCTTCTTCTTCTTCTTCTCGGATTCTTTTTAATCAGAGTTACTTAATGTCAACCCCCCAGACAAATTCTTCAATCCCTAAAACCCCATTTCCAGTTTGGACCCCTAAAAACCTTAATCTCTCCCGACCCTTCTCGGACTCTTCTCCTGATTTTTTCAAACCATCCTTCATGGAAACCGAACCGGTGCCGGGTAAATTTTATTCTTCATTTTGTCTTTGTCAGAGTTTTTTTCTCTGAACATCGAAAAAGAAGAGGTTTTTTTTTAAATACACATAAATTTTGGTTCTTTAATTTCAGTTCCAGAGAATGTTGTCCCCGTTAAGTCAGAAGAAGAGTTTGATGCTGCACTTAGCAAAGCTAAAGACGAATCTGTGCCGGCTGTTTTCTATTTCACTGCTACATGGTGTGCTCCATGTAAGTTTTTCTAACCTTTTCTTTCTAGTTTCTGATATCAAAGGCACTGGCTGTGTTTCACTATATTTGTTCTGTTCCATCTATATGTAGGCCGATTCATTGGTCCTGTCATGGACGAGTTGGCTCGGAGAACTCCTGAAGTAACAGTTTATAAGATGGATATCGATGAGGTCTAAATGATTTTTTTATTGAATTTATTACCTTCATAATTTACTGGTTGTGGTATATATATATTTAATAAAGGAACTTTAAACCAGAATGGTAATGTATTGTCAGGTCTAGATTTAGGTATTTCTTCCATAGGTTTTGAATTGCAAATATCTCCATTGAAGGGTCCAGTATGTATTATTTATGAACCATTCATTTTGAATTGCCTTCTTGGTGGTAAAGTGAATCTATTTATTATGATTTGTACAAGGATTTGTTATGGAAAGGCAATAAACTTAGTATGGTTCTATTTAGGTATAATGTTTGCTGCATTCGTGTTTGAGATGGAACTGTTTGATAATACAAGGGCATATTATGTAGAGTTTGTCGTTAAGCTTTCTTTGGAATAAGTTATTACTATCTTTTCAAGTCATTTTATTTGTTCATGTAAGTTCTGCAAAACTGTACCTGAGAAAGCTTTCAAATGTTTATTACATTCATTCTTATTGATTTAATGTTTTCTTGCTATGTCGAGCCATTTCTTATTTTTGTTTCATGAAGTACATGTTTTGGACACCTATGCTTGCCTCAGACTAATTCATGGGTACTTGGATAAGATGCTTTAAGAACCATCCAAAATCCAAATGCATGGAAAAACTTAGAAAGAAATGAACATACCTGTGCCATACATATATCTGTGTCCAAAACTCATCTGAGTCTGAGTAACAGTTTTATTGGGCTTTATTAATTTTAAATAGAAGCTAAACACTTACCTCCTTTAACTTTTGCATTTCAGAAACACTTTCTGACAATATGTTACGGGAATTAATGTTGTCAACATGTTGCAGGAAGGCCTTGCAAGAAAACTGGAAAAGCTAAAGATTACAGCTGTGGTAAATGACATTTCTTTTAACTATTGGTCGTTCAATACTTGAACTGCAAACCATTTGCTACCATTTATATATGGTGGCAAACATTTTTTGCTTTTACTCTCTTCTCTTGAATGATGAGAAACCAGTTAAGCATGATTTTTATATCTAGTTTTAGTTTGAACTCTTAGTTTTGGTTTTTTACTAATTTAAATTAGTTATGCTTGACATGGTACTTATATAACATGTCTATGTGCATTATAATTTTTGATATACCAGTGGTCAATGTCAATTATAAGTTTCATCTTGTTAACTTTTTGAAGTATTTTGGGCATCTCAATTACCAAACTAGATTTTAAGTGCTTGTTATATGTCTGCCATTGCAATTTTATTGTTAAAATAAGATAATTTTAGCTTGGCATATTAAGTTTCCGAGAGTCTTTTCCATTCTTTGTGCGAACAGATTCTTTGTTCCATCACTAAATCTTCATCTTTGGATACAGCCAACTGTTCAATACTTTAAAGAAGGCAAACAGGAGGTTGAAGTTGTTGGTGGTGATGCTACACACATAATTCAAACAATGAAGAAACTTTACAACATGTAATAATTCTTCGTCTCTACTTTCTTATTTTGCTGCATTCTTGATCACGAGCTTATGCAGTTGATTTATATTAGATAATTAAGATGTTAGGTATAATGTTTACTAAATTATCCAGTTTCCTTATTTTGTTTAAACTTAATACGTTTTTGTTCTGCCTTTTTTATTTGGTTAGAAGCTAAATAATGCTGCTCCGGCTCTTCATTTTTTCTTGAAGCATCTGTGTCTGACATCCATGTCTTGACGCATGTCTGGACATGGTCTGGGGAGTGTAGTGATATGATCTTCCCTAAGCACTCCAAATATATGGAACTTTTAAAAAAAATTGAAATCACCTATGTCACATAAGAGTCCGAGTAACATAGCTTAATATAACTGGAAGCCTTTTGAGAGTGTATTATTTTTGTATTCTAAGTGCATGCTGTTGTACATTTTATGCCAGTGCAAAAGATATTTGCATGTTTAGAAGATAAGGTCACAATTACGCCTTTTTTGAGCTTATCTCTGCCTTTATTAGTTCAGTTAAAGTATTTTCTCTGAACCTGGTCTTGTGTAGATTCTGAAGTTGAAATAATTTTAAATATAGCCACTTGGTATGCATGGATCAACTTTATACAATAGTATATTATCTTTATCAAAACTTGTTTTATGCAGTTGATTTTATTTTGGAGAAACATAAATACAGTCTGTTTTATGATATGGTTAGTTTCTGACCTCCATTGTTTTGTTTTCCAGGAGGTATCCAAAGACAGATGATTCAAAGCAAGATGCTACTTCAGGGGAAGAGGTAAATGAAAAAAATTGATGCTTGATGATGATTACGGAGCCTTTCTCAACCTATATCAAAGAAGGGAAATAAAGGGTTTTAGGATTTCCTTTTGTGAAGTGACTGTAAGACTTGGTGTCGGAGAGTAGTCTTCGCTCATCATTCTCACTATAGGTGAGCTTTACATATCGAGCACAGAGTTTGGTTGATTAAAATTATAACTTGAGGAGGAAAGTTAGGATCTTTTTATGGAATGTGCAGTTTGATTTGGCAATAACTTATAAAATTCTAAAACGTAGACAATTTTTAAGGTAATGTGCAGGTTGATTTGGCATAGGAGTTGCCTTCCAATTTTGGGATTTCAATTTAGGGGAGTAGATGCGACTATTGTCTTGGCAAAGTTATTTGAGTTCGATTAAAAAACTTGAATTCCATTCGGTCATTACTTTAGCTCTTTTGAGTATCTTAATACACTATTGAGCTCTCGTGCTATAAATCAAACAAGGAGTTCAAACTTGAGCATGAAAATGAGCTTAATTGAGCCAAAATTTGAGCTGAGCTTGAGTTTCTATAATAGTATTTGGCCAAGTGTAACTGAGTTTGGAGTCTCAAAAATCAAGTTGAGATTGAGCTTTTCACTGTTCAAACTTGGATCGATTCAATTATCTCTTTATACTTGAGAACATTATGTAAGAGGTTGTAAGGAGAAAACCATAAACGCAACACGTAAAATTGGTGAGACATAGTTAAGTTACAAGCTTACAGAGAAAAAAAAAATCCAGTTAAAGATATACATCGAAGTTATTTGGAGGGTCTAGATTCATTGATCTAAACCACTTTGATGGACATCCAAGTTAAAGATATACATCCAAGTTATTCAAGTTAAAGATATACACAAGATAATTTCGAATGCATGAGCGGAAGCTTCCTATAACCCTATAACATATATCATCACAAAGGCATTTACAGTAAAGTTCCTACGGCACCAGTTTGACTCTGCATTTACCCTCGGTCATCTTTTCTTCCACCTGCTAAAACCCAACAAAAAGAGTTGTTCTATTATTTTGTTAGAATCACCATAATTTCATGATGGTAAAAAGGGTAATCAGTTTATGATACAAGAAAATAACACAAACAATAAATGAATATACTTAAAATCTATTTATAAAATTAAGGGTAAATTACACCAACAGTCACTCAACTTTTATGTAGCTGACAAAACAGTCACTTTAGTTTCAATTCAGTCACTTAACTTTTGAAAAATAACAAATCAGTTACTAACGTTTTCGAAAAGTGACAAATCAGTCCCCCATTAACATTTTCTGTTACAGGCTTAACGTGACAGCTGACATGGCCAGTTAACTTGCCACGTTGGAGACCCAATTAGCTGACGTGGCATATTGACGCAGAGTTTATTCAAAATTTACCCAAATCAAGGCCCAGAATGGGAAAAAAATTTTGGGAAAAAAAATGGAACCTGGAAAAGCTTTCTTTGGTAGTGAAAATTGAAAATTGATGGCGAAAATGTTGAGGCTGACATCAAAATGGTTGCTTGGGCTAATGTCAAGGGAGATCCCATCACAACCCGTTCAGATTTTTCCACTTCTTTACCATGAAAACATTATCGACCACTACAACAATCCCCGTAATGTCGGTTCCTTCAATAAGAAGGATCTGAATATCAGTACTAGTTTGGTCGGAGCTCGTGCTTGTGGCAATGTTATGAAGTTTCAAATCAAAATCGACAACAAAACAACACAAACCAGCAAAAATACCAAATAGCAAGCATCCAAAATCAAACCAACAAAAAAAGAACAAGCATCCCAAATTGGCCTGCATTAAAAGAGAGAAGTAAAAAAAACTAAAAAAAAAAGATAATCAAAATAGAAGAAACCCACACCTATTTCAGGTTTTACGGGTTGGAGAACTTGGGCCACCAGTTCGATGATCCGAGCGGTCAAGAGTCATGGTTGGTCAAAGAAAACCTGTGGACACAATATTGTGGTGATCCAACGATGGACGGTGGAGATCCGTTAAAACATTGTTCGAAGCTTTGAGGTCTTAATCTTAGGATTTTGAAGGCCTATTGGGAAATCTGAAGTGAGATTTGAGAAGAGGCAAAGAGGAGCCATTTGGTATGAACGACGACGACTAGAATTAAGAACAAAAAAAAAAAAAGAAGAGAAGAAGAGAAGAAGAGAAGAAAAAAAGGGACAGAGATTCAATGGATAGCAACGAACTAAGTGGTGGCTCCACCTTGGAGGAACAAAATGGTCGTATATCTCCATTTCTTCTCTTCTTTTCTTCTACTGCTTAGCTAGGGTTATAGGGTTGTTTAAATGACAACTAACCCTTCAACTAGCAAGTTAATGACGGAAAGGAGTTCGTTAAATACCATGTCACTTTTCCGTTACGCCTGTGATAGAAAATAGTTAAAAGGACTGTTTTGTTATTTTTCGAAAGTTGAATGACTGAAAGAAACCAGAGTGATTGTTTGGTCAGCTGCATCAAAATTAAGTGAGTGTTGGTGTAATTTATCTTAAAATTAATTATTAAGGTTTCAAATTTTATATAAATATATAATATTTTAAGCACAATTATGATACTATATGAACATAACAGATATATGAATTTTAGCTATATTATTGATTAATTACAGCAGGATAAAGTAGCATACAAGGTTAAACAGTTGCAAAGCTAAACTACCAAGTATGATGACTTGTGCCTTCTAAATTAACTTGGATGTTCATGTCATAATTGTGACTATTGGGTTTGCTAGATATTTCTAATTTTGGTGATCAGGTTCAGGGTGTAAGATCTTTTATATTTATCAAGCACACACCAAAAGAAATACTCCTGATTACATTTTATGGCACTTGCAATGAACATATATATATACTAGTGAAAAACAGGGAAATAAGGAATCTTACTGTTTAGAAGAGGCACTACTTACTGGACTCCTTAATACATCATAATGTCCATAACCATGATAGAGGACTCTGATGGGGTTTTCCTTACCATACTCTTGACCATACTCTGATACAACTTTGAGACTTGCAGATTTCTTCTCCTTCATGTAAACTGTTATGGCGGTCCTGTTGATGAAATTTTGATATGTGACATATAAATATAATCACAACCACAGCTTGAGAAACAAGAAAGCTAAATGAAAATTAGATAACTCACTTGAGCACATGTGAGCACATGAGCAGCTCAGGCTCTCCTCCCCAAATATGAGGCTTCCGCATTTGCACTACATAGTTATCGAAATCACCCTCCACGAACCTATCAAATGCTTGTAATGTTTAGTGTTACAGAATTCAAAGGTCTTTGACCACCTTTATCTCTCAAGATATAGTACTAAGGGTGTTCTTGATTAAGCGATTAAGGAGGGAAAGAGAAGAGTGAGAAAGTGGAAATAAAATGATTTTTTAATGTGCTTGCTGAAAGGAAAAGTGAGAGAAAAACAATAAGAAATATGGGCAATTTTCTTCTTAATACATAAATCATTTCAAATTAGAATGGATCCATGATACCATGAATAGACTAAACAAAGTCCTACCATTCAGTGTCTGCCCGCCTCTTGATGAATTCATCTGCAACCTGTCAAAACATGTGATGTTTTATTGCTAAGGAAAAAGGAAAACCAAAGTAATACCAGCACAAAATGATGGGTTTTTTTTGGTTCTTCTTTTTATTTAAAAAAAAAACCGAAGAATTGGGAAGGAAGCTACTTACAAAATTTTTTTAATTTTATTTTGACCTCAACACAATTTCTGAGTTCATCCATGAATTAAAATAAAATAAAATAAAATAAAAGAAGTCATTTTAGCTGACACAAAAACCAAATGATGCTTGATTTAAGCAAGTTAATGTTAATCTGATTTTTCGCTTTCTTTTAAAATATATATGTGTTTGAGATGTAATGAGATATATGATCATCAAAAACATATATGACAAAACAAAATTTGAGTGTACTCAATATAAAACATATATTCATATGATATTGTAATTAGCTTAATATAAAATAATTAAAGCTACATCTTAGAATCTAGAAATCTAAAATTCACATTTATATAATTAACTAGATTAATTGTGAAACGCTAGGTTTATTATTGTTATTATTTTTACAAATTCAAAATGGGGAGAAAAAATTAAATCAATAAGGTTTGAACCTTGATCATTGATGTGTTAATAAAGGAATTTAACCACTATTTACTTATCGAAATCAATTATTAGTAACATAGGTTTGAAACTCTATAAAAATCAATTAAATGTAAATTAAATCACAAACATGGATATAGATTATGATAAAGAATATGTATTTATGTTAAATGGATGGATATTCATATTCTGACATTCACTCAAATCTGGGTAATATAGAAAACAACAAAACCTGTTATTTAAGAATCTAGGAAATTTTCCCAGAAATGGAATGAGGTGCTAGATTAATGGTGAAAATTATATATGAAAGAGGTGAACAAGAGAAAAAGTAATGTACTTTAGATCTAAGCTCATCTGCAAGAACTTTTTGAGATCTCTCAGTTGGAGATTGCTTCCCCGACCTCAACCAAGCGCCAAGAATTACTGAGCGGAACAAACATCTCCCATCACCTGGAATTCCTGCGTTTAACCATCTTATAAACTTAAATTGATGCCAAATAAGCATATATTCCAGCCCATCATCAAATGTTTTGGAGCTCTAACAATATCAACAAGTTCATCAAATTGAATGGGGAAAAACCCCAGGAAAAAGACGGAAAAGGCAAATATTATTACAATCGCAATAAAAAATGTAAACCCATCACCGACAATTCACACCATCGAAGGAAAATGATATGATCTAACTTAAAAACAAATTTACCAAGCAAAGTATCAAAACAGACTAATAAAATCGCAGTTTTTGAAAGCAAAAAGTTGAAGAAAAAAAATACTAAATCGAAAGCTGAGGTGGAATGCTACCAATCCAAATCTCCTGTTTAGGCATTCTTTTTTTTTTTCTTCTAATCAAATTTAGCAACAAATGTCTAAAACATAATCCATTGATGAACACTTAGGTATTTTTCATCCAAAAAAAGGAAAAAAAAAGTTTACCAATGAATAAAATTTGAGACGGAGCTTGAAAAGTTGAAAGCCAAAACATCAAATTTAACCGAATATTTTCAAGTTCGTGGTTCAATTGCCAAGGTTAGTGAATCCAATTCCAATTCCAAACTCTTTTTAAAAAAAAATAATTATATTATTCAAATTCGAACCGATCATTTAATTTTTATATACTTGAAAAAAACCATATGAGTAAAATAAGCTGATGCTTAACTATAGGAGCAAAGGAAATTTGAAACGTGGCCTTTTAGCATTTGGACACGTTGTAACAACTATCAATGGTGGGGACTAGTTAGTGCTTATAACCGTTGACTATTGTTCCCGCTAAATTTTATAACCGCCGTTCGTTACCGCGACTAACGTAATACTAAAAAAAATAAAAGCCAAACACAGACATCAATTTTTTTTTCATGTTTAGATTTTCTATTAAGAGATATCACCAGATTTTAATTTTTTTAATATATAAATTAGAGATTGGTTAATTAGGGTTTAGGGGAGGAATTTCTTTTTATCTTAAAAATTTTTTAATACATATTTATAAAAAAAACCCAGAGATTTGTTTTTATATATATAAATATTTTTTTAATTAATTACTAAATTTTCCAGGGGAGGAAACTCATCAAAGGTATTATTCTTCACTCAAATCGAATTTATTTAATTTCAGCATGTTCGTTAAATTCGTAATTGATTTTTAAAAACAAATATGTATTCATTATAGATTATATTTAAAAGATATGTACTTTGAGTACAATATATATATATATTTCTTTTGATTCAATTATATATGTACTCTAACCAAGCCTGCCGGCTCCAAACTTTGACCAGGGTTCAACAAGCAGCAGTAGAATGAATTGCAGACGACGTCCATTTTACACCTGGGGAGTGTCCGCCATTAATATCTCTCACAAAGCTTACATAAAAGCTCAAGCCTTGAGCGAACCCTTGGGATTAATGGCGAAATGGCTTCTAACAATAAGCCTAAATATGGTTTCCTGTACTCTCCTTTGTCTGCAACAATTCTGGTTAGCCATATTCTTCTTTGTGGATGATTGTATCTTAGCACTCGAAAATGTGGTTGAAAGGGTTTTCCCACCATCCAAACATGTTTTCGACAAGGTCGATGAGATTGTCCAAACCATCGAAACCCTCCCTGGAAAATTTGATGACATTTTAGACGAATTCCCAGTGATCATCAAGCAAGTTCCATTGCTGGAATGGGGATTAAGCCTTGTAATCTCATGGTTGAAGCTATTAACTTCCATATTAACTCGTTGGGGTTCACGAAACACCAAGGAAAAAGAGATTGCAGTCGACACAGCTTACGACGAGGTCATCAATGGCGATGTGCCAGTAGCTGAAACTGAGCATAACGAAGCAAAGCTCCCCACACAATCCCCTAACATTAGGCATGACGATAACAAAAAGCTTGTCGTTGACACAACTTACAATGAGGTCAACGGTGATGTATCAATAGCGAGAACTGACCGGAACAAAGCAAAACCCTCCTCAGAATCGGTTAATGTTAGGCATGATGATAACAAAAAGCTTGTCATCGGAAAAGTTTATAACGAGGTCAATGGCGGCGTATCAATAGCGGAAACTAAGCCGAACGAAGTAAAGCTCTCCATAAAATCCCTTGATGTTGGACATTACGATAAAAATAAACTTGTCGTTGACACAACTTACAATGAGGTCATCAATGGCGACGTATTAGTAGCTGAACCTGAGGATATCGAAGCAAAGCTCCCCAAAGAACCCTTTAATGTTGGGCATGATGATGGAAAGTTTGTCATTTACTCGACTTATAATGAAGTCATCAATGACGGCGTATCAGTAGTGGAAACTAAGCAAAACGAAGCAAAGCTCTCCAGAGAATACTTTAATGTTGGGCATGATGATGATGGAAAGTTTGACATTGACATAGCTTATAATGAAGTCATCAATGGCGGCATATCAGTAGCGGAAACTGAGCAAAATGAAGCACAGCTCCCCAGAGAATCCTTCAATGTTGGGCAGGATGATGATGGAAAGTTTGACATTAACGCAGCTTATAATGAAGTCATGAATGACCGTGTATCAATAGTGGAAATGGAGCAAAACGTAGCGAAGCTCCCCAGAGAATCCCTTAATGTTGGGCATGACGATAACAAAAAGTTTGTCATTGACACGACTTACAATGAGATCATCAATGGCGACGTATTAGTAAGTGAAGCTGAGCATAATGAAGTAAAGCTCCCCACAGAATCCCTTAATGTTCGGCATGATGATAATCAAAAACTTGTCTTTGACACAACTTACAATGATGTCACCAATGGCAGCCTATCAGTAGCGGAAATTGAGAAAAAAGAAGCAAAGCTCGCCAGTAAATCTCTTAATGTTGGGTATGATGATAACGGAAACTTCGTCATTGACACATCTTGTAATGAAGTCATCAGTGATGGCATATCAGTAGCGGAAACTGAGCAAAACGAAGTGAAGCTCCCCACAGAATCCTTTAATATTGAGCATGATGGTAACAGAAAGCTTGTCGTTGACACACCTTACAAAGAGGTCATCAATAGCGACATATTAATAGTTGAAACTGATCATAACGAAGTAAAGCTCCCCGTAGAATTCTTTAATATTGGGCATGATCACAATGAAAAGCTTGTCAATGACACAGCTTATGATGAGGTCACTAATGGCCGCGTATCAATAGCGGAAACTGAGCAAAACGAAGCAAAGCTTCCTACAAAGTGCCTTAACATTGGGCATGGCGATAAGAAAAAGCTTGCCGTTAACAAAGCTAATTACAAGGAGGCCATCAATGACGGAAAATCACTAGTGGAAACTAAACAAAACAAAGCAAAGCTCCCCATAAAACCTCTTGGTGTTGGGCTCGACGACAATGAAAAGCTTCAAAAACCAGAAACTAAAGCAGAAAACAAGGTTGGTGAGATGAGTAACCGGAGTAGTAATGTCAAAGCAACGTATAAAGACGTATTAAATTCGAAAGTGACGTATAAACAGGCATTAGAGAGGGGAGCTAGAGAAAATATAGAAAATAAAAAGATGAAAACGATGAAAAAAGTGGGAATCAGACGATAAAGAAGTTGTGAAGCTGAATCGAGGGAAAGAAAATGGCAATGCAACTAAAGAATGAATATTTGATTTCTGGATAGGTTCTTTTTTATGAACTGTCCAGTAAAAAATTCGCCATTGACCCTCACTCCAATTTCTGTTTCATATGCATGAGTGCCTGCAATCGGGGGAAATAACAAAGACTTCCAGTATGTTGTCATCATGAATTATTATACTGCTAATGTTAGGTTATCCTTTATTGTACATTTTAGCATAATTGTCAGAGGATAGCCAGGTGCTGCTGCTTTTGTATATTATATAAAGCTTTGGTACCTATTTTTTTTTTTCACGAATTTCCAGTGTTTGAAAATTTATATATATCCCAGATATATTTGTACATCATAGTATGGATATGATGCGTTTAAATTATAAAAATTAATTCTTTTTGAAAATATACTTTCGTTGTTGGATGCATATCTATATTTGATATATGTTTGAGATAATTTTTTTTGGTAATTCTGTTGTATAAAATGTAAGGGAATTTGAAGTTAAATAAAATCTTCAGCTTAAATCTTGTGAAACTAAAAAATAATATTAAAAAGGTTTTGCTTTTAACACTCGGTGTGATGTAACATGAGTAAATGTAAAAAAAGAAAAGAAAAAGAAAAACCCTTCCTTGAAATTTGAAGAATGAAGATATGCCACTATATCTTTACATTGAGTCTTAAATATGTATAATATAAAAAGTAGAGTTGAAGTGCACAACGCTCTGTCCTTAGAAGAAGAAAGTGAACTACTTAGAAATGTCAAGAAAATCAAAGACCAAGATAAGATAGGATATACTCAATATCATGATCATGTAGAGAAACCTGAGTCTTACGAGGAGATGTTGGTGCAACCCAATTTCCAATGCGAGCATGTTTTTCTTGAGTCTCATGGTGAAGGTATGGGTATAGACTTAGAAGAGGATGATGAGATTGATTAAGATGGGGAAATCCATGTTCACTTATCTAAAGAAGAAAAGCCGAGAGTTAGGAAGAATTGGGAAAAGACTTCGATTATTTATGTCTTCGGGAAGACAGTGGGATACCATTTCCTCAAAGGAGGTTACGATCTCATTGATTTGGGGAAAGTTTTCCCGGTTAGTTTTGCTTGAAATAAATACCATGTCTTAGTGATAAATGGAAGACCTTGGTTCTTTGGGGGTTGATTTCTAACCATTTGTAAACGGAGTTCCAATTTTTGGGAATCACAAGCTTCTTTCTCTTCGGCAATTGCTTGGGTTCGTCTGCCCGAATTTACCATTAAATACTATGATATGCATATTCTTCCAAAAATCAGCGAAGGGTGTTGGAGGCCTCTTGAGGGTCAACAACCTCATGATGAGTGAAGAACGTGGGAGATTTGCATGTCTTTTTGTGAAAATTAATTTGGAAAAGCTTCTGCAAAAGTTTGTATTTATGGAAGGAAGGAAACAAGCCATAGTTTATGAAGGGATTGAAAAGCTTTGCTTTGACTGTGGTATGGTAGGTCATAAGGTGGAGCTATGCATGGAAAAGTGAGTCTCAAAGGATCTTACGGCGACGCTAGGAACAATGCAAGAGCATGCCAAAGAGAAAACAAAGAGAGGAAAAAGTGAAAAGAGGATAAAGACACATATAGTCCATGGGTGTTTGCCAATTAAGGGTAAAAGACTTGGTATGAAAGTGGTTCTAATAAAGTTTTAGAATGTAAAAAAGGGGTTTTTTTTTTTTAAAAAAAGAAGGAAATAAAATAAATTCTAAAGCCAATCCACAAATATAAACATTGGGCAAAAACTTTAGATTACCCACTAGTGGAAGGAAGTAAAAACAAAGGAAAGCTTCCTCAAATACTATAGCAAAGAATAGAGAGTTGAACTTGGAAATTAAAGGGTATTATAGGAAAGTTGTTACTAGTAAGGAAAAAAAAAAGGAAAGGATGATCTCACACTATTTAAGAAAGATGTTAACTTGGAAATTTGGGGGGAGAAGATGACCATAGCTTGAATAGGAAACTAGGGCTCTCTATAGGTTTAAGTGTTATATCCTCTAAAACATTTATAAAAGCCAAAGACAAGGTTAGGAATTTTAATGTTACCCTCAAACTTAGTCATCTCATTCAACATAACCTTGTTTTTCATGTCGTCCACTTCACTATGGTTGAACCCAAAGGCTTTAACCTTCCCACTACAACATAGCTCATAACTAAATCTTTGATACATGCTTTTAAGCCAGTGAATTTAGGCTTATCTCTAGTAGTTAAGAAGAATAGGGGAGATTAAATGGACAAGCTTCACAAGCTTAGGGCCTTTTGATCAACCAAGAGGTACCTGTCCCCTACTTCAATATCCCTTATGTAGAGTTTTGGAAGAATTTAGAATGGCAAAAAGCTTTGGAGATCCATCTCTCCATGTGACAGAGATTTCCAATGATCTATAAAGAATCCACCATCTTCCTACATGATACGGAAGGTACCGCTGATGCTAATATGAGTGAATCATACCTGGCCATTGCTCAAGCACGATTTACCTACATAGTTGACACTTTACAAAGCAATATGGAACCTAGATATTTGAAACTACTAGGTCACAAATTTAACAACTCACTAGCTTTAGGAAAGAGAGCTTGAGATAAACTTTTTGAGTGGCATGTAGTCAATAATGGTCATTAAGTTGGAGCTCGCGATGTTTAAGTTTCACCTTTGTTTAAGCTCATTGGTCGTGCATGGAGCAATGAGTTTACTTCACACCGCTCACACTGGAAACGCTAATTATTTGCAATGGTTTAGAAAAGTGCGTGTGAGCTTAACAAGCCTAGTGAATGATCAGAAATACCACAAATAAACACAATATCATACGTTAAACAAAACCATCTAAAGCACAATTACAACAACACTCTACTATAATGCCAAAACTAACTTAATCATGCATTGCTTACAAATACATCTAACTTTGTACTAACATACTTATATATAGCATATTTCATAACAATTCATTAATTGATAAATTGGCAACCTGAGACTATGAAATATAAAAGTGGGTTCTGTCACCACGCATTGGATACATGGATCTCCAACACACCAATGAATCAAAGAGTCGAACATATCCCATAAGTGTAACGTCAAGCTAACACTCTCCAACGCACCAACATATCCCGATGAATAGAGCCTAGCTCACATTCCTTAATCCCTCCAAACTGTCACGGGCCTCAATGCCTCAAATCACAACACAAGGGTGAGTGCTCACAAAATCATATTACATGGCAACTATATCCAATGGTCTCAAAAGATCAAAAGGCCAAAATATCCATAATTATACACATATTTACTTGTCGTTTTCTGCACATTTTTGCTGCTCTCTTACATCATACACACAATAATGTCACTAGGGGTGAGTATTCGATCGAGTCGAGTCAAATAGAGTCAAAATTTTGAGTCAAGTCGAGTCTAGTTAACGAATCCTATTATTTATACTCAACGTTGCGTTTACATGGACAAATTATTTAATTAATAGATGAAGTACAATATTTTTTAACTACATAAACAATATAATGGTTTTGCCTTTTAACTTAATGAATAAACATTTATCAAAACGACGTAGTTTTGCCTTTTAACTTAATGGTTTTGACTTTTAACTTTAGAAAAGGTAAACATTTATCAAAATAACGTAGTTTTGCCTTTTCTTATTCGCACTTTTAGAAAACTCAAATTGTGCAATTCATATTCGAGTTAAATCGAAAAACTTAAATTTTTATTCGAGTTGATCCGAATAACTTGATTAACTCAAATAACTCGACTATTTAATTCAAAATTTAAATTGTTATCGAGTTTTTCGAATCGAATCGAATCAGATTTTACTCACCCCTTAATGTTACAACCACTTAGCATATTTATCATACTCTCTGTTGCTGCACTTACAAGTGCGCATATTTATCATACTTTCTGTTGCTGCACTTACAAGTGCTATCACAGAACTCAATGAGCTACAACCATAATAAGTCACATATACATGCATAATACAATAGTTCCATATAACATTTTAACACATTCACATAACCACAATTTTGCATACTACACAAAAGGAGTAAGAAAGTTTACACTTGGAACTTAGAATAGGGGTTTAGGCTACTCCTAAGCTTTCATTTAACACTATAAATCGTATCTACAAGCAACAATTCCAAAACACTCAACGGTCGCTCTTACGCCTATTTGTCGAAGGCTCAAACTAGCTTTTCCTAGCCTTTCGCCTTGCTCGAAGAAGGCTCCAACGATTTTGAATCTTCTCACATATTGACCACTCAACACATAAAATTAATTAGCAGCCATAACACACCTTAATCAAACAAAAACACAGGTCTAAGGCCAGTTCCTTTTGGAACTAAAATTTTCGACTAGTATAGCTAAAACTCAAATATCTTAATCCACACTCGTTCCTATCATTTGGGACTGACTCTAAACATCTAATTATTCATCCAAGAACAATTCTCAACCTTCAAACCACCCAAAACTCCTCAGACTTATGGCTTCAAAAATTTCGGCATCCATGGTCATTCTTAACGAAAACTCAACAAAACCTTCAAATCTTTTAACGAAACTCTAAAGCGAGTTTAAAAAATTTCTAATCACATAAAAAAAATTTGAAAATGCATAGAAATTGTAGTTTTGTTTAAAAATATAAAATTTGCCATTAACAACCCCAATTTCGGCTAACATGGAAAATCATTGATTCAATTGATTAAAACTTGATTTAAATGGCCAGACTACATTAAAAACTATTAGAAATACAAAACCTTACCTTGATTTAAGAAAACAACGAACGGTTGATTGAAACTCGAGAAAACCCCACAAGTTGAATAATAAAGAAATTAATAGTGTTATTAATGTTTCTCTTTGACTTAAGAAAAGATTTGGTGTTTGGAAGATGGTAAAAGGCAAAGGGATTTGAGTTTTGAGGATCAAAATTAGTGAATGGGGTTTTGAGAATTTCAATTGACGGTAAAAAGGAGAAGGGAATGTTTCTATTCTTTCAGGTCAATAGTAGGGTGAAAGGGGAAAAATGGGTTGATTTTTAAAACTTGGTATAATTGATTTTAATTTACTCTTAAATTAAACCCTTTTTCAAAATATTCCTCTTTTTAAAATTGAAAGTCTTTTCCACACTATTTTCATAAATCAGTTTAAATTTTCAAAAGCCATAGATGAAAATATTTTTGGGTTACATATTTTGAATTCTCGAACCCCATTCAGGCCATAATCCAAAACTACACTCGAAACTTCCAAACCCAATTTCGGGATGTGACATATCAATTCAATTTCATTATTCGAATATGCCCTAATATCTTATATTTTATTCAGTTTAGTCCCTAAAACTGGAATTATCATAACTTTCAAAATTAAGCTTCAATTTTGCAATTGATCTCAATTACATCTTTATACAACCCTCTAGTATCTAAAATTATAGAAATTTCACATTAATTTTTGAAATTTATATACTTTAGTCTCTATGTTCAAAAACTAGCAATTAAACTTTACAAACTAGTCTTGTTTCACTTCCAAGCTTAAAATTTAACAATTTAGTATTAAAAAATTCAAGAAATAAATAATGGTAACTTTTGAAAACTTTAACAGTTTTGAAAATTAGTACATGGGCTAACTAAATCAAGCTCTCGAGACCTCAAAAATATAAAACTTACAAGAAAATGACTCGATTGAACTCACCAATTTAGGACCGAAAGTTTGAGCTTAAACATGGGTTTTCTTCCCTTATTTTTACGCTGATGAAGAATAATAAAGAACATGACCATTTGTTTATTTTATTTTAGCTTTTATAGTTAGATTAGTTTATAATTATTAATAATTAACTTAATTAATCATTATCGATTCAGATTAACCATTATTAACACAATTGATGGTTTACAACTAGCCTCCACTACCATTTAGCTAAATAGCAATGGTCCAATTGGTCCTTCGGCTAATTAAAAATTCATAGTGATTAACTTTTATCATTTTTATGATTTAGTCATTGTACCTTAATTAACTATGCAATTGAAAAAATTAAGGGACCAAACTATAATTAACTTTTATACTAACCTCGTAAATATTAAATAATAATATTTATGAACTTGGACATCAGAAATGGAGTTTCAAAATTTTCGTTTCTGATACCATTGAAAAACGGGTTGTTATAATTCTCTTACCACGAACTACTTCAAATATGGGCTCAAATGATTCAAATCAAACAGAGAACCAAAAATAGTTTTCTGTACTTTTAGTGTGAAAGAAAAATCTCTCAATAGAAATCGACAGACTTGTTATTTCAAAAAATAGAATTAATACTTAGAGAATAAACTATCACTATTTTCGGGCAGAATAATAATATCTTAAAGTTATGTATTTAGCTCTACCGGTACCATCTTGTCACACCCCAAAAAATTAAGTCTTTAATTTCTTTGCTTGATATGACACAAATTGCTTGTTTGCTTTAATGGCTAAGTGATTTAGGTGTGTATGGGAGTGTTTGAGAAGCCTGGGTTCAAGTCTTGGCTTCTGCAAAATTTTTAGTTTTGCTCATAAATGAATCTGGACATTGGCATTTAGGCCTTATAAATAATAGTGTTTATTTTATGACACAAAAAGAGCTTGTGGTCTAGTGGCAAGGTGGTGTGTTGTATAATTGTGAGGTTTAAGATTCAAGTCCTGGGTTGTGCAATGGAGTATTTATTTTGTTGCTTGAGTTGTGTAGGTTGTGGAGTTGGACTGAAACACAGCTAAAGGGAGTTTGAATAGAATTTGAATGGAGTTGTTGGGGGAGTTGAGGAGAAATCTGTGGAATAATTCAAGAAGGGATAAGTGGAGAGATATTAGGAGAAAATCAAGGGAAGTGAGGGTTGAGGAGATGTGTGCCGAGTGGACTTTGATACTCAGGGAATTCGGCCAGAGGGGTATACTCTTCATTTCGGTTTTGTGTAAATGTTTTCCCTCCTTTTGCTTTTGATACCGAATTTTTGCTAAGATTTTGAGTACCTCTCGGGTTTTCTTTTGCCGCTCTTCCTTTTATCCTTTTTTCTGTTTTGGCTGAATAGCTTTTTGGGTTCCCTCCTTTGCCGAATTCTCTTCTCTTTTCCCTCTTCTCTTTGTTGCTTCTTTCCTTTCTTCCACTTTTCCAAACCTTGACCGAATAGTGTTAAAGTAGTTCGTGTTGCATATTTCGTCCGAATTGCTCTTCTTCCTCTATCTCTTTTGATCAAATGTTTGTCGAATACTGACTTTCTCTCCCTTTTCATCTCTTCAATTTTATTTTCAGTGTAACAAACCGATTTTAACCCTAATCGGACACAGTGGTTTCAGGACCACAAATTCGAGTCAGAAAAATATTTTAATGTTATTTTCTGTGTTAATTGTATGTGAATTTACATGTGTGAAAGTTTCGTGAATTAATTTTATTGTTTGTGTGCTTAATTTGAGAAAATGGCTTAATCAAGTGAAATGAAAATTTGAGGGTTAAATATGAAAGTACTTAATTGTTGTTGTCTTTATAAAATGGAGGTTTTATGTGGCAAGTAGGCCATTTTATTTATAGTGGGCGGCAATGGTCAAGAATGACCTTGAATTATATGTTTTATATATTTAATATTATAGGTTAATTTAGTAAATTAATAAAATGTTAATATATATGTTAAAATAAAACAAAACAAAGCCATGGTCATCATCTTCTTCACTAGCCGAAATTAAACAAAAGAAAAAGAAAGAAAACCTAGCTACATTTGGCCATATTGAAGCTTGATTGAGGTTAGTTCTTTGTTCGGTTTTTGATAATTTTTATGTTTTTGAGATCGTTGCTTTGTGTTCTTCAAAACCCATGCTTTAATTTTGTGAATTGATGATGACTTTAAAATGTGCCATTGATGAATGTTTGAGCATTATGATGTTAGTTGATGAAATATGAAATATATGTGTTAGATTAACATGTTTTGTCTTTGAAATTTTGATGAATTTGAGTAATTAGGGTTAAATTGTGAAAATAAATATTTGAGGGACTCAAATGCAAAATAAATAAAATATGTGGGCTTGTATGAAGACTATGAATATTCGGCCCTAGCATGATGTGTGCAAATTTTGTGTATTTTGTGTTTTATGCAATAGGGATTAAATTACAAAAAGTGTAAAATGTTAGGGGCAAGATGGTAATTTGCTCATTTATATTTTTTTGGATAAAATTGAATGATTTGATAAATAAAAGGGTTAAATTTGAATATGTTTAGATCGAGAACCGAAGAAAACGGAATTAGATCGGGGGAAGTCGAAAGTAGTCGATTAGTCAATTTCGTCCGTCGATATCTGAGATAAGTCGATAAGCTTTTAAATGTTGTTAAATTCATGAATATATAAATGATATGTGAAAAATTGAATTATTTTATTTTCTAAATGTCTTGGCCGAATGTGAATGTTGGGTTAGGGATTTTATTTCGAGTTTGATTCGATAGATAATCAATGTCTGAAAGCCCCGTACGAACCCCAGGAATAGATAGGATACTTATGTCATGACATAGAATTTCATATATGTGTTTTCGTGTAAGACCACATCTGGGACGTTGGCTTCGACTTGTGTTTTCGTGTAAGACCCTGTCTGGGACAGTGGCATCGATCTGTGATCACATGTAAGACCACGTCTGGGATGTTGGCATTGTACAAGCTTTCCGACTATCCGCGTATCCTTTTTAATTCCGAAAGGTTCATCGGGCAATGTTAAATGAAGATCGGATGTGAAATTGAATTATATGTTCAGGTATGTGTTAGTTAAAAGTATATATGGAAATAAGGTAAGTTATTTTCTTGAAATTATATAAGGTATGTGAATATTAATTTTAAATTAACATGTTTGGATATATATATACATGTATGATTCGGCCTTGTTGGTGATAATTGTGTTGTTTGAGGTAAAAATTTTATATGCAATTATAAAAGTACACATTCGAATATATAATTTTTTTTATATGTAATCAGAGTATGACCATATAGTGATTGATAACTTTATATTGTAAATTATGTAACTTTAATTTTACTAGTTAAATGTTACTTGCCATAATTAATATACATGCTTATGCTTATGACTTACTAAGCTTTAAATAGCTTACTGTGTGTTTGTACTTGTTTACCTCTGTTTTATAGATTTTGAAGTCGTTACGAGTTCGGGGATTCGTCAGTAAAGCCTATCACACTATCGACTAACTACGACATTTTATAAGTTTAAATTTCTTTTGGAAACTATGGCATGTATAGACTAGTTTTGGAGTTAGCTTAATTCGATAGTGTATGTATTAAAGTCATGGAAAATGGCTTAATTTTTCTTGTTTGTGTTCGGTTTTGGTTGGATTATGGCTTAATATTATACTTTAATCATGGTTTAATTTTATATGGATAGTATTTATATGGTAAGGCATATATAAATATATGGGGGTGTTTCATTCATGTATTTCGGCATTTAAGTAGTTGAGATAAGTATATTTGATGTATTTATTAAGATAAATAATATTAAGTTTAAGTGGTTTTGGTTATGTGTTTTATTTATATAAATGATATATGTATGATATTTTTGGAATTAGTAATTAAGTAAATATAGGTTATGGTTTATAAATTGAAATATGCTTGTAAAGGTTGGTAACTACTTATAGTCGGCTTATTAATGAGGTAAATAAATAATTGCATGTTCGAGTATGTATTGAATTAAGATTTGTGGTTTTGTTACGAAATTGGAAATGTTATGTTTCAAATGAATAGGCTGGTTTAGAAATGATAATTTATGTGAACATGTATATTAGGTTATGGGGATGATATATATATACATACAAAATCAAATAGGTATTATTTAGTTTTGTAAAGGTAGTGATATATGAACTTTTGGAAATGCTTAATTGAGTATATATATAAGCAAGCTTAAAAATATATATGGAAAATATGTATGATTTGCATATGTTATTTATGAATTTGGTTATTAAGTCTTATACTAGGTTTTGTTAAATCAAATAAAAAAAAACTAGGCCATGTAACATGGTTGTTATGTGTAATTATGTGCATGTTTGGAAATTTATAAAAATGATATAAATAACAGTTAGTCCATGAGATTTTTTTTTATATTGATATTTAGTCGTTGCATGATTGTAAGGTTATATTTTTGAACATGTGTTCAGGAAGCTAATGTCATTATTATTGAAGTCATATAGCTCGAATATTATAAGCATTAAGTGCATGTAATATGGCTTGGTGGCATATGAATTATTTCGAATATGTGAATAGATATGAACATTGACATGCTTAAAATTTGAAAGCATGAACCGTATATAAATTTTAAGTTGTAAAGCTTATTTGAGTTTTAGTTGTTTAAATGAACTATATGTATTATAACTATTTGAATGTGTTCTGAAATTAAAATGTATGTGTAATAATAAGATCGAATTACGAAATCAAAAAGGTTGTAAATGCCCGTTTCGATTTGTGCTACGTTTAGTAATACCTTGTAACCCTAATTCAACGGCGGATATGGGCTAAGGTGTTACATTTGGCTTGACAACAATTCTCTGACGGTTCAAATTCCTCGAGGAGTGAAGGAGTATCAAGTAATATTAAAGTTTTCGAAACCTTTCTCCCATCACTCAATCAAAGGTAAGTATGTAGTCTAGCATTCTAAAGTGTAGGCCGAATTCTTTCTGTGGTTCCGTAAGATATCATGTGTGGATTTAAACCACATGAATATACAAACCTGTTTAATAAAATCTGTTTGTAATGCAGATATCTGTCAAGGAGATTGTAGTCAACCTTCGTCAATGGTATAAGTGAGCTAAGCCACATTTGACAATCGAGGCAACTGTTAATTTTAGTTTTGATTAAGGGTGTAAAAAGAGGGAGATTAGCCCTTTTGTCCAGCGACTAATGGGAAGCTTTGTATGAATGTAGGTTTTGGTGCTCAAGGGTCTTAGTGCATTTTCACAATCAGGTGTGTAAACACCCTACTGTAACTGTAGAACGGCAAAAGCCGAAAATATGACGTTTGAGATCACACGAGCGTGCGATCGCTTGTGTGATAAGCCAAACCCACGAACCGTGGGCGATAGACTATAGAGGCCTCCATGAGCTTTTTCATGGGCTTAAGCCGTAATGGGCCATATGGGCTCGTGGGCCCCACACAGATGAAATCCACGATTTGTGGCAAAGACTGGACTGGGATATGTAGATCTCATAGCCGTGGCAAAATTTGGATTAAACGGGCTGTACGAGCGTGTGGGCCCACTTGGGCCGAGTAATGGGCATTGGGCCCATTTACACAGTTATGACCATTTAGGTTTCCTGAGTCGCTCGAGGCGACTACGAACCTCTCGAGAGGTTGATATATGTATCGAGACCCCAAAATAGGTAAAATGACCAAAATACCCCAAAAGGGCAAAATGACTATTTTACCCCTAATAGATAGGAATGACCATTATACCCCTAGATTTGTTTCAAAAAAAATACCATTATACCCCTAGAGGTAGGTTGACTAATGTGTTCATGGTTTGTATATGACTGTTACTGAGTATGATATTTTGCATACACGTATGATTTATGACATAACATACTGCATGTGGTTGGGATACCGTTATGAAGAAAGTATACTGTACTGGTGGCTTTACCACATATATTGTTACTGGTAGCTTTGCTGTGATAGAGATACTGGCGGCTTCACTGCGATACTATTACTGGCAACTTTACTGCGATATTGGTGTGTTGGCTGGGTGGGTCGATTTTATCTCCACATGTTGTGTTGGTGGTACGGAGTGGTGTGTTGGCTGGATTGGGATGGGTTGCATTATTGCACTATACTATTATTGTATTGGGCTAAGGCCCACACTGTTACTGTATTGGGCTAAGGCCCACACTATACTATTACTGAATAGGGCTCAGGCCCAGACTGTTACTGCATGTTTTATACTGTTTGACTGATAGGGGATTACACACTGAGTTTTTGTAAACTCACTTTTCTTTTTAACTGTATAGGTAATCCTCAGCCTTAGGCGATTTGGTGTTGCGAGAAACTCGGAGGTTGCCACACAACTGAAGCTGTTCCACACTTACTTTTATTTAAATTTAAAGTTTGGGTTGGGTTTTGTTTATGTAATAAGGCTATTTATGTTTGTTTAAATTTTAATTGGGCTGTGCTTACTTATTTTAAACTGCTAGTTTAGGAGAAGACGGATTTTCAAAATAATTATTGTTTTCAAATACACGAAATTTAAACAATAGAGTTTTAAAAGCTTCCGAGATTTTAGATCAACCTATTATCACAATAGCAGATAACAAGGCAAACGTTTTGGCTAGACGATTTGTTAAATAATAATAAAAGGGGCTTTTTAAAGCTAGAAACGAATTTTTACCAAGAAGTTAAATTTTTAAAAGACACTTCAATGTGACACACCAAATTCGACCATAACGTCTAGGTTAAGTTTGGGGTGTTACATTTAGTGGTATCAGAGCCAAGTTACAAAACTCGATTGTGGAATGGGTTTTAAAAATATTTAGAATTTCTGGAAAACTATTCTTGAAGTGTTTTGGAAGGTTTACAAGTGTGGCACACCGAGTCTCCAGCGCTGAATTTGTAAGTTTTCTTGATACTGTAGACCGCTTGAACTAAAATACACTGAGAGACTACTATAGATGTAGGACTATACTAAAACTCTTTAGTGAGAGTAAACTGAAACTGTAGGGAGACCTTGATTTGCGAAAACATAACTCTGATTACTGCTTTTCATAAGACATCTGTTAATAATTACTGGAATTACAAACTAATGCATAAAACTTTGTAAACAGATAATACGTTATTTGATATGAGCACTAGAGGTACTCATGGAAGAGGTACATGAGGCCGCGATAGAGGCCGAGGAAGTGCTAGGGCTAGGTCTTCGGCATCAGGCCACATGTCTAATGTTGAGGCTAGGGAGGCACCAGCTTCACCGGTAACTGAGACAGGATCACACGATCGAGTGGCTGGGGATGATGTACTATCACAAGCTATGCTCCGTATTCTGGAAAGGGTCGCAGGGACTAGTACTAGTGCTGTAGGTCGTAGGTCGATTTCAGAATGACTCCGGTCAAAGGGAGCGAAAATCTTCAGGGTATTTCTGGAGTAGCCCCTAATGTGTTGAATACTGTTTGAAAGCCACAGAGAGAATAATGGACGACCTCGACTGCACTTCTGAGTAAAAACTAAAAGGTGCAGTGTATTTGTTGCGAGACGAAGCCTATCAATGGTGGCTTACCGTGAGAGAAGGTACACAGGCCGACCGATTAACGTGAGATTTCTTTAAGGCGGCATTCCAAGGAAAGTATGTGGGCGCAAGTTATGTGGACGCCCTAAGAAAGGAATTTTTTAGCTTGACCCAGGAGAATAAAACTTTGGCAGAATATGAGGCAGAGTTCTTGTGACTGAGTCACTATGCTCGTGGGATAGTGGCGACTAAATATGAACGCTGTGTGTGATTCAAAGACGGCCTCCGAGATAAGTTACGAGTCTTGATAGTTTCGTAGAGAGAGTGAGATTTTGTTGTCCTAGTAGAAAAGGCGAAAATCGCCGAACACGTAAAACGCTGTGAGAGCCAAAACCATGAGGAGGATAGGGGCAGGTATAAGAGGGATTCAGAGCCCTCAAGTTCTTCTAGAAGGCCTAAAAAGAAGGTCATGTTTGATGGGCCATTTCGAGCTGGGGATCTTGTTGCAAGACCACAGCCTTGTGTTGATTGTGGGAAACATCATTTGGGTGAGTGCTAGAAGAAGATTGGGGCATGTTTCAGATGTGGGTCTATGGAGCATCAAGTCAAGAATTGTCCTAAGAGGCCTATTCAGATGCAAGCTACAGGTCAAGGTTATGTTCAGCCAGCGAGAGGTGGTCAGTAGCCACCAAGAGGTCTTGGACAGGCCAAAGGTGGAAATGGTGTGGGATGATGTCGTAGAGCGCCGGGCAGAGGTGCTGGTAACATTGAGGCGAGGCAGCCAACATCGGTCTATGCTGCTCGTCGCCGAGAGAATGGTGACGCTCCAGATGTTATAACTGGTACGTTCCTAATTCATAATGTACCTTACACTGCTTTGATTGATATAGGGTCTACGCATTCATATATTGCATGCACTGTGTCTGGCACCTTGGGTATCATGTGTGAGAATACTGGTAATGAGATGACTGTGTTAAGTCCACTGGGGTAGTCAGTAAGGATAGTCAAGTTGTTCAGAGATGTGCCCCTAGAGGTTCAAAGAGTTATATTTCTAGCGGATTTGGTGGAGCTACCGTTTGGTGAATTCGACCTAATCTTGGGGATGGATTGGTTGGTAAAACAACGTGTAAGTTTGGATTGTGTTGCTAAGCGTATGGTGTTGAAGACTACTGAGGATGGGGAGGTGGTTGTGATTGGGGAGCAAAGGGACTTTCTATCTAATGTGATCTCTGCATTAAGGGCCGAAAAACTGGTTCACAAGGGTTGTGAGGAGTTTCTAGCCTATAGAGTTTCAAAAGCTTCCGCGATTTTAGATCAACCTATTATAACAATAGCAGATAACAAGGCAAACGTTTTGGCTAGACGATTTGTTAAATAATAATAAATGGGTTTTTTTTAACCTAGAAACAAATTTTTACCAACAAGTCAAATTTTCGAAAGACACTTCAATGTGACACGCCAGATTCGACCATAACGTCTAGGCCGGGTTTGGGGTGTTACACATCTATTTATAGAGAAAAGAGGTGAAGCCCTTATTGAATTGTAGAAGTCTATATGTATATATGTTATATTATTAATAAAATAAAGTATAATAAAACAAAATAAAAGAAAGAAAGAGAACATGCAAATTAAAAAGAAAAGAAAGAAAAAGAAAGAGACAAAAGCAGAGAAGAAAGAACCCACGGCCTAAGGGTCTTTGATATTCAAACTTCAATTGGTTAGTTAATTTAGTCTCTTTTCTTGTAATTTTTATATTTTTGGAATCTCGATGTTAAGTACTACTTGACCCATGTTGAAATTTTAACATTTATTAAGATTTTAAATGTTGTTAATGTTGAATAGTTTTAGTATTAGAGATTAAATTGATAGATTTTTAAGCTAGAAATGGAAAAGGATTAAATTGTAAAATAAATTGTAAATTTTGTGTAATAGGGACTAAATTGTGAAAATTTTGAAATTTAAGGGTTTAATTAAAAATATGGAGTTAAATTTAGTTTAAAGTGAAATTTATGAAAATATAGAGTTAATTATGAAGAATAAAAATTAGTCTCGGTTTAGTGACTAAATTAGAATTTAAGCAAATATTGAGTAAAAATTGAAATATTCAATGTGAAATTTAATTGTGTTGTATTGATGTATTTTAATTGTTTTAATTCCGTATCTAACGTCGTATCAGAATCCTCAACTAAAAAGGGGAAGGATAAAATCGACGTCGAACAGCTCAGAATTCACGATTTGTATTTCTATAAATCCGAACCTAGTTGTTAATTGTTGTAATTCGATTTAATGCATATGGTAAGTGGTTGAGGTGAGTATTTGGCATTTTGATAGTGAATTGATATTATAGTTGATTGAAATTGATTAAATTGGTATATACATAGTATTAATTATTTAAATTGAAATGAATATATGTGCAAATATGAGAATTGGATATTGGTTGTATTTGAAAAGTGAAATGAAACCCTATTAACTATATCGGGTTGAGTAGGATATAGATGGCATGCCATAGAATATATGTGCAAATATGAGAATTGGATATTGGTTGTATTTGAAAAGTGAAATGAAACTCTATTAACTGTATCGGGTTGAGTAGGATATAGATGGCATGCCATAGGATAGGAAAAGTTCAGGGACTTCTTCGACTTCGAGTTGATAAGGCACTGGGTGCCAATTTGCTTCAGTTTAACCGACACTAGGTGTCAATTTATATAGCGCTGGGTGCAGTTATTACTTCTAATTTATCCGATGAGGCACTGGGTGCCAAACTGGTGTGTTGGTTGGATTCGTGTATCCGTCCGAGTCTGAGTCCTGTTAATAGGGGTAATTAAATAATAAAGTTCTATGATCGATATTGAATGACATGGTATGTGAAATATAATGAAATAGTGAATAGAAACATGAAAATGAGATATGTTGTGATTAAATGAAATACATGAGCTATGTACTCATGAATTGAATATGAAATGGATGATGTCATTGTATAAACAAATGTGGATTGATATGTGAAAAACTATTTATATAGCAAGTTGTAACACCCCCTAACCCCAAACCGTCACCGGAATAGAGTTACGAGGCATTACCAGACATATCAGATAATTTACAATAATTCTTAAATAAATATTAAACACATTAAGATAAAATCATAAATTAGTATAATATTTTAGTACTTGACTTCATTCATTTTTTTTAAAAAAATTTCGGCAGCATTTCTGCTTGTTTTTACATAAAACCCCCTGCAATTAAAAACCATTTCATTTTCAAATCACAACCAATTCAACCAATTCATTTCACATTCTCAATTTCTATTCCAAATACTTTCTAATCAACTTAATCATCATAATATCAATTTAAATTTAACAATACACTAAATTAAATAAATATAGATAAACTTCTTTCATTATAATTAATAAACTTATAATACTAACATTTTCAACCGTTTATATTAAAAACATAATAACCTTTATACACATCCTATGTACATGCCACATTACCAAAAGAAAATATACATCACCAAAAAGTTTACTGAAGTCGGGTCTGGCTTTGGATGTTAGTTCAGTACTTGACTTCTACAACCTACGCACGGAAACAACCGTACGCTGAGTATGCATATACTCAGTGGTATCACTATAATTCAATTTATAATTAAATACATTAAATCACACACATACTTTTTATTACAATTATCACTACTAATAAACAATTCAATCATTTAATATTATCAATTAATTATATATATTTATAAACATCATTCTTATTTCTTTATTTCAAATTTCACCTTTCACATATACTATATCATTCAAGAAGTAAACTTATTTCATTTGCCCCTATTAACTTGACTCGGACTCGACGGATACACGGATTCCAACCAAACACACCAGTATACAGTAATCAGTAACAGTAATAGTAACAGTATTCAACACACAAAGTGCTGAACCTGTAACAGTAACGGTAACTGTATTCGACATACAAAGTGCCGAATCAGTAACAGTAACAGTAGTCGGCACATAAGTGCCTGATCAGTAAGCCGGCAAATGCCCCGTACACTTCCATATCCTATGGCATGCTAACTATATCCGACTAGCCCGACTAGTTAATAGGGTATTTAATTCACTTTTCAGTATAAATTTCCATCTTAATTCAGTATCAATTATAATTCCTTAATTCAATCGGTTTCACAGTATTACAGTAATTCTTTACTTCAGTAATTTCACAATTCAATGCATTATACATAACAATATTCAGTATTTTCACAATTCACTCAGTAATCAAAACAATATCCAGTATCCCATAATTCGGTTCAGTATCAGTTTCAATTTCATTACTACATTATAAATTTATTATTTATTAAACACTTACCTTAAAATACTTACCATACATAATTAGCAAATTAAACACTTAATAATAATAAAGTTTGAATTATAGTGATACAAACCGTAATTCTCGTGTCTATTCCTCGTCTACTTTTTCCTTTCCTTTCCTCGTGGATGCCTCGGGTGCAATATTAGCTACGAAAAAAATAATAATTTATACTATTAATTACAGCACTAATTATAATAAATAATTAAATTTCTATTCAATTTCTTCCTTATTCTCAATTTAATCCTAATTAAATTCACTTACTTTCCTAATTCAATTCACACTCTATTTCTATTCAAACTTCATCCAAACTCAAATTTAACTATCAAAATTTCAGCATATTTTCCAAATTTTGAATTTTCCTCAATTTAGTCCCTAAAACATAAAACTTATAGTTTCTTTTACAATTTAATCCCTTTTTCAATTCTAACTTAAAATTCATGCTATTTAATCCCTAATTCATCTCTTTTGTTCAACATAAACTATACTTGAAAACCTATGAACTTACAAAACATCAACTTAATTCCATCAAAACTTTGTTTTAAAGCTTTTAAAACATTAGAATTAAGAGAAAAGGGCTAATTTGACTTACCAAATTAAATTTCAAGCTTCAAAAACCGTATTTTCCCTTTTTTCTTCTTTTTCTTCTTTCTCCCCTGTTTCTCCCCTGTTTCGTCTCTTCTATTCTGTTTCTTTCCTTTCTTTTGCTTTGTTTTTATTTCATTTTATTTCATTTACTTTATATTATATTAATTAATTATAAATATTACAAATGTATGTATTTTATTAGTACACTTGCATTAAATCATTACCATACACTTGTTTCAATCTAACTAACTTATCAAATAAAAATCTCATAATATTATTATTTAATTAACAATTATCTTTTACTTAATTTTCAAGTAAATAAATATAATACACTTGTATTTTATTTTTACCACACACTTGGCAAAATCATAATTTATTATTACCCAAAAATCTTATACTAATTATTTAATTACTAAATATCTTTTAATTTAATAATAACTAATAACTAATAATAAATAATAAATATCATTAATTATATAATAAACAAATAAATTCTTAAATTTTATTCCTTTATGCCGCCTCAATCATTTTAAATGGCTTAATTGCCATTTTAGCCCTTTTTACTTTCTTTTAATCTATGATTAGATTTTCACTTCTATTGTAATTTAATCCCTTTTGCTAATTACTCTTAATTGAGCCAAATTCACCTATCTAAAACCTAATTAAACACACAACTAATCTCGTAAGTATTTCTAATAATTATTTATGACTCAGTTTACTAAGACGGAGGCCCGAAAATACACACTTTTCTGGTGCCCACGGATTTTGGGTCGTTACACAAGTGATGTGAATTGAGATATTTGTTAAACAAATCAAATATGATAGCATGTGAAAATTGAGTATAGTATGAAATGATATGGTAATATGCTTGAACTTGAAATGATGGTATATGATAGTTGTGAGCTTAGACAATAGTATGATTGTATAGTTCAAATTATGCATTCTTGTATCATTATGTCTTTAATTGTTCAGATTATAGGAATATCACTGAGTTTTACTCAGCGTACAATTTTGTTTTCCGTGCGCAAGTTAGGTACTTCTCTTTTGATCTTCGACTCAGCATCCAACAACGATCTCGATTTCAAATGTGGTGATGTTTACCTTTTGTGATGACATGTACCTAGGATGTCTTAGTTGATAGTTATTTTGTGAATGGTTTGTAAATGGAGTTTTAAGTGTAATGTTGGTTTGAGTATATAATTATATGTTTGTGTTTGAAGCAAAAAATTGACATGTTACTTTGGAATCATTGCTTGTGAAGTGTATGTGTACTTAAGCTTGATATTTAGGTAGTTATAAGTTAGGTTAATTTGAATGAATTGGTTTACTTAAAATATTGATTTGAATGATGCATTAATGATATGTTTTGATGATATAAATGTGGTACCAATGAGGGTACAGTGGTTAGGCACCTAAGATGATTGTTTTGTTGTGTTTTGAGTATGTTTGGTCGTGTTTTGAATAGGTTAATCAAATGATTTTTGAGTTGCTTAGTGCCCAAGTAAGTAGGAAATGGTAAACTTGAGTTTTAAGGTACTTTTAGGTGCACACGGCCTAGCCACACGGGTGTATGTCACACACGGGCAACACACATGGGCGTGTGACCCAAGTCAGAGAGTTACACGGCCTGGCCACACGGGTGTGTGACCCCTGCAGTTGAAATTTTTCTAAATTTTTCCTAAAATTTTCAAATGTTTTCGATTTAGTCTCGAATCGTTTCTAAAGTGATTCTAAGGCCTCGAAAGCTTGAATAAGGGACGTTATGCATGTATAATGATGGATTATATTATAATTATTGAAATTTTTTGAAATAAATCATTTAGATTACGTTTATTCGGTAAGGCTCCAAAACCCTATTCCGACAAGGGATACGGGTTAGGGGTGTTACAAGTCCTTTAAAAGAATTAATTTAACTTATTTATAGCCAAAGTTAAAGCATATAAGGGAAGCTTCAAAAGACACAATGTTTCTCGAAGCTAATTTGTATTAACCACTTGGCAAACCATCATAACCGCCATTTAAAATTTCAATACCAAGCCAATGTATGTTTACTTTATAACTTACCCCTCAATCGAGGGAGGGGGTAAGAGTTTTAAGTATCTTATCATAATAGTGCTCGCTACGACAACCTGATGCCACTACCTCACCACCACCTTTATCATCACCTTGCCCATATGAGAAGTCGCTTAACACTTGAGAATGTGCAAACACAACACATGGACACAAGTGTCGTGCCCTTTTATACATACGGGGCACGTGGTACCTCACATGCGGCCTACCTCGTCACATCACCACCTATCTAAGGGTTAAGTGCTTCCTAGATGGCTGACCGTGATTGGACTTACCTCATATACATGTCAAGACTTGAGGACGAAAGAGTGGACTCTCCTCTACCTACAAATACTCCTATCCCACCTTAAGGATAGGTATTCTTCTTCCTCCACTTTTTTTCTTATCATTCTTCTAAGTATATCTTCGACATCTAGAAAGACTCTCCTCCACCTATAAATACTCCTATCCCATTTCAATGAGAGGTATTCTTCTTCCTCCATTTTTTTTCTTATCATTCTTCTAAGTACATCTTCAACATCTAGAAAGACTCCTCAGCCACACCATCACGACCTTAGCTGACTCTCTGCACATCCTTTGTATGAATCATTATCCCAATCCTCTGAACATTTTCAATACTCAACAAAATATAATTTAAATAAAATTTTATATAAATATAAATTTTATAACTGTTAGTTATTATTTCACATAATTATAATTATATTTATTATATATAGATAGGTGTACACACAAATTTTGAGTCAAATTTTGACTTTGAAAATTGGAGACATTTTATTTATTAACTTTAAAAGAATTTCCAGTTGGAATCAACTTTTTTACAAAAAATACTTTTTAGTAAAATAAATATTTTGGACTAATTGGTAAGAGGCCTCTCTATTTTTTGTGTTGAAGGGAAATAAAAAGAAATAATAAATAAGAAGGGCTTATGAAGCAATTTACCCTTTTGAACTTTGATGCCACCAAGCTGTCAAGCAGCACCCTAAAAGCTTTTCAATCAAAATGATAAATTTACATATCAGGTCCCTAAATATTTTAGGTCATCACATTTCAGTCTAGTGCCGCCGATTGGTCAGGCTACACCAAGTAGATTTCTTGATTAAAAATAAAATTCATTTGATCTTTCACTTCAGTTGAGCTTCGATCTAAGGGTTGTCTACACTTGATCTTGAATGAATGTGTATTGCTTCAAGTGTCGTGGTGACTTGCTCTTAAAACAAGTTTAGCCCTCCTTTATTCAGTTAAAAATATTCAAGGCTTCTTTAAAATTTTTTTTTGTGAGATTTTAAAGAGAACTTTGACTTTAAAATTTTCCTTTTAGAGAACTTATTAATATATGAAGAGACTTGGAAAGGCTTGAAGGTGACCATTCTAAGGTATCAATCAATCAATCAAGTAAAAGAAATTTCTTATAAACTATAAACTATGATTTAAGGAATTCACATATATTTAAGGGTCCGTTTGATTGGGTAAAAATGTTTTTCGGAAAATATTTTCCTTATTTTCCAGTGTTTGTTTGCTGGAAAATGAATTTTTGAAGGAAAACATTCTCCAAAACACGGGTAAAAAGAGCATGAGTATACGGAAAATGTCTTACCGATTTTATTTCTGTAAGACATTTTCCAACTCTCACCAAGTTACTTTCTCCGTCTTCCTTTTGTTCTTCATCCCTTCTCCTTCTTCATCCAAGTAACTTTCCTCCTACTTTTTCCTTTCTTCATCTTTTATAATATCTTCCATTTTTCCTTAGCTGTGTCCGTCTCATATCTTCTCTTCTCAGGAAAATTACACGCTGCTGTTTCGTTTCGCTCAAATCTCCCTCTTCGCAGGGTCTTGGCTTAAGGTATGACATCTTATTTATCTTCTTTATCATTTTCATTTCTTCTTGTTCTTGAAAAATTGCTTAAGGTATGCCATTATTTTGGTTCTTGAAAAACTACTTAAGATATTGAAAAACTGTTCTTGAAAAAATTGATGTGGGGAAAGGGCTGTTTATTTTTGTACTTATTAGGAAAGGGCTGTGATTTATTCCAGAATAAAGTTTATGGGCAGAATCTTTGTTATTTGGCGAAGTTATTCCTTGACAACAAGACCCTTTATTATGATGTTGATCTGTTTCTGTTTTATGTGAATGTGATGATCGAGGTTGCCATATGGTTGGATACTTTTCTAAGGTAACATTTAGTGCGTTTTTGTTACTTGATGCAGTGGAGGTTTACAACTAGTGTCTATATGTTTGTGGTCATTTAATTGGAATTTAGTAATGTGGCATGAAGTGGATACAACAATTCTTGCCTTTGTAGCCTCAAATTATGAGCTTTCAAGTAGTAGAATTTATTGTTTATATGCGTGTATTTGGGGCTTTCAATTGCTTATTCATTTCATAGCATGTCTGCTAAAATTTTCTGTAGTTACTGATCATTTTTTGTCATTTCATTCTTACTTGTGTTTTAGACTGTACTTCCTAACACAAACAAATATCTTAGTTAGTAGTTTGTGTCTGATCATGAAGGAAAAGCATTAAGAGGAATCATATAATTTGGCATGTATCCTTACCCTTCCTCCGTATCAAAGGAAAGGCTATGGAAAGTTTCTGATCGCCTTTTGTAAGCTCCCTGCCCCTCTTGATATTTGATTTTTTTTCAAGGCTTATTTCATTAATGGATCAAAATAAGTGAGCTATTTATATGTTTGAGTGAAAGAGAGATGGGGACAGATAGCACCAAATGATGATGATTATTCATTCAGCTTTAAATGAGAATGTACCATTATCCTACTAGTTAGACTCTCAATATAACACCAAGTTAGTTTTCTGGAATTGTTCTCAAGTTAGTTTACTAGAATCATGAGCTGCTGCGAATTTATAACATTTTCATGGAGTTTGGTTACCCACAATTGCTCTAAATGCCCCCTAATGAATTTGCCTCGTTGTCTGTTTGGTTCTAGCAGCCTTGGGGAGATAGCCATTGTTGCTGGGGGAAGTGATAAGAATGGCAATGTCCTACAATCTGCTGAACTCTACAATTCTGAAGTAGGTACTTGGCAAACATTGCCAGACATGAACTTCCCGCGTAAACTATGTTCGGGATTTTTTATGGATGGGAAGTTTTATGTGATTGGGGGCATGTCAAGTCATACAGATTGTTTGACTTGTGGTGAAGAGTACAATATTGAGACAAGGTCATGGAGGAGGATAGAAAATATGTACCCTGGTCGCGATGCAGGTACGTATCATCCTGCTATGCGTTCACCTCCTTTAGTTGCTGTTGTAAATAATCAGCTTTACTCTGCTGATCAAGCAACTAATGAAGTTAAGAAATATGATAAGGTTAATAACTCATGGAGTGTTGTGAAGAGACTCCCTGTGAGGGCGGACTCTTCCTACGGTTGGGGGCTGGCATTTAAAGCATGCGGAAACAGTTTACTAGTAATAGGAGCTGGAGGTCATGGAGGGCATGATGATGGCGTAATTGTTCTGCATTCTTGGAATCCAGAGGAGGGAAACAGGGATGGACAAGAGTGGAATGTGCTTGCTGTCAAGGCACGGGCAGGTGCTTTTGTGTATTATTGTGCGCTAATGGGCTGTTAATGAGAGTTGCCACATCTTTGGTGCAAACATCGACATCTGGAAGACCAAGATCAACGATCCTCTATCTGTTATAATTTTTATTGTCTCAGTATCATTAATTTTATTGTTCTTTTTCCCATTTTATGATTCAGAAGAATAATTGACCTCGAATCAATTTCTTAAAGTTACCAACTGATTGTGTTGATCCCTCTATTGCAAGCATTAACCTCATACCAAGTAATGACTGGTTCTATTTATCTTGTACTTTGGCATTGAATTCATTTCTCGTAATTGCTTTTATGCTAAGCGTAATTTCATCAGGAGATCACTACAATTGATTCACTACTAATTAGTAAATTTCGGAAGTAGTTTGCATTGCTTTTATATTTTAATAATTGAGTATTATTATATATTTAATTTGATTTATTTATTTATAAATAAGTCATTGCAATATATGTAAAAACAATTTAAAATATAAAAATTTATTAATATATATTAATATATGTAAAAACAACTTTTCCGGAAAATATTTTCAAGAAATCTGTCAAACAGTAGAAAATATTTTACACAGATTCAATCAAACACCAGAAAATATTTTCCAGTAAATCATTTTACAGAAAAGTAAAACATTTTCCAGAAATTATTTTACGGAAAACATTTTACTGGCAATCAAACGGACCCTAAATTTTAAATTATTTTACCTAAAGATAAAAAATTTATTTAATATTATCATTTAATTTATATAAATTTTTTATTATTTAACTCTTAATTAATTTAAGTCAATTAAAAAGATTAATGTCATTATTTTTAGACTACCGTCTAGTCCGCTTATTATATCTCATTAATGATTAAATCCAGAAATATATTCCAATACTACCATATTTAATTTCCCTCCCACAATAACTATCACTACTATTTTTAATTTCCCTTCTCATCCAAGTTACTTATTTTTATAATGAGAGAACTATTTTACTATTAAAACTATAATATAAGATTTATAATCCAAGTAAATATTACCAACATGGTACAATGGTTAAACTCCTCGTTAGCCCAAAAAGAAAATATAAGTAAATATTCACGAGGAGCAACAACGAAGTGTTCTGAAGATGAATCTAACCCTTAATTATTACATACATGAAGTACGTGTACTATTAAAAACTAGAAAGAAAAAAAAAAGCCAAAAATCCATAGATTACAAAGGGCCTGTACATTTCTGCTTCTCTATCATAACCCCCAAAAATAAAGTAAAGAAAACGAAAAAGGAAAGGGAAAATACTGTCCATTGGAATAGGACAAGAGAACTAGAAAAGAAGATACAACGGGAAATTTACAATAGCTTGTCAAGCTTTTAACACTGGTAAACAGAGTAGCTCTTGCTCTTCCATAGAAAGCTCAAGGCTCTCCCCATTTTTTTCCTCGATACTGACTTACATGGTGGGTTGGATTCTTGAGCCGTGGCTGTTGCAGGCATTGGATCTTGACTGGTTTCTATACTCAGGTTTGCATCTGCTGGTGGATGATCTCGTTGCCGTTGCTCACGAAAGAGCATCAGAAGTTTTTGCGACTTCTCCCTCCCTCTTGTCGTCCCGTTTACTGAAATCGATACCAAGGCCGGAATCACACCTTCCTGTAGGACCATTTGACAGCATTTCTCACTTCCGTTACAAAGAAGTAGAAGGCATGAAACAGCTTGCTCTTGCTCGATCAATTCTCCAGTATCCAATACAGATGCCAGATCGCTAATGAGACCACAGGCTGAAACCATCTCAGATATTCCTGCTTGACTTGCAGCTAAGTTTAGTAAAACTGCAATAGATTTCTCTGCCCAGGCATTGTCACCTGAGATCACAAGTGGCTGTAGGCCATTAACTATGCCAGCAGAAAGAAGGCTGGGGATATTAGAGTGCACAGTAGAGAGGTTATAAAGAGTGTGAAGGGCATCAAGCTTGCACTGTGGATCAGTTTCACTTCCAAGTAGCTGGACTAAAAATGGGACAGCCTTACTTGAGCCTATGATAGACTTGGCTTGCTCAAGGCACGAGAGATTAAGATAGAGAGCAGTGGCTGATTCATGGGCATTGGAGTTTGAAACCATATCCTCTAACAATAAAATCACTCCAGCTGCTAGCATCAATTCCTTGTTCCTGATTTTTTTAAGAAAAAAACAAACCAAGAAAACTAAATAAGATTCAGCTCAACAGTTACTAATATTAATGAGAATCAATCATCAAGATACAGCGTTAAAATGAAAAAAACAGCAATGTTTTTTCCCCTCCTATTCATTTGATAGGGTCCTTTCTCCAACAATGACCATTTGGTGTATCCATTTAATAAGTCAAAAGAGTAGCAGCAGCTATTGCTCACAAATATCTATGACCAGATTTAACTAAGCAGATGCAAAAATTGACAAACAAACCTGTTATTGTTGACTGCAAGGTTAAAGAGAGCCATTGCCCCAATTTCCTGAGCCATTGCATTCCCTTCACGCACAGCTGAATCTAGAAATTGCAATAATCCTTCAACAAAGCCATTAGCCCCCATAAAAATCCTGGCCTCCTCATCATCTTTCAGCAAAAGCCTGATTTGTTCCACAACTTTGCACCTTTTCCTCAAGTTCTCTTCTTCATTCAGAACAGATAGCAAATCCTGATATCTTTCTAGTACATTAAGCTCAGAAACTTCTTCCTGCACGCATGGATGCTCATTCTCAGCTTCTTTTCCTTCTATTTCTTCAATGGTACCACTCTCCTCAAGAGGACCGACCTTAACCCCTTTTAAGTTGCAAAAGCCAACACTATCCACTGATCTTGTATTTGCAGTCTCTGACTCAGACAATGCCAGTCTCCAATAGTTAAGATCAAGAGACTCTGGGGGGCCATCAGGATTAGGAACTCCATTTTGTTCACACCAACTAGCAATGAGACCCTTAACACAATAATTGGGAGTTAAAGAGAGATGTGGAAGTCTCTGTTGAGTCTTCGGGCAGGTGTCATGCCCATCACCAAGCCATTTCTCAATACAGATCCTTTCATATGTCTGTCCAGAGGCAATTATGACTGGATCATACATAAGCTGCAAAGATATTGGACATCTTAATTCTTCGGGTGGAATGGGTATCTGCCCAGATCTCCTAATATTTGGCTTGAAATTGAACGAGCTAAGCTTCGATAGCTGCCGCTCAAATGCCTGGCCATTACCACCAGACCCTCCATCCTCAAGAGAACCTAGAACAGTGGGGGAACAAGGTGTTGAACCCTGTGAATCATTATCATCTGAAACCTCACTCCGAAACAACTTGGAGTATTTTCTCATGAGGTGCAAAAGATAAGACACAATAGATTCCTTCCTCTTATCTTCCTCTGCACGAGCTCTCTCTATCAGCTTCTTAAGAGCCCTTCTTTCAGTTAGGGCTGCTCTAGAAGAAGTTATACCAAGTCTAGTTGCAGCCTGGTGAAAAGACTCCAGCTCATTATTGTCATTACAGTCATCAAATTTTCTCCCGTGCTGGAGTAATGTGATCATTTCGTCACCAACTTGCTTCTCTAACAGATCGAGTGAGAAAACAGTCCCCTCGAGTTCACTTACAATCTCCAAAATCTGAAGGAAATAATTCGGAATACTATGAGCATACAAAGAAAAGCAACAGTGGAAGGATCATATTGGAGGGATATGACACTGCATATTTCCTAAACAGTTTTAAAGTCTTCTTGATTTAAACATCAAGCGTCAGGACTTATAGAGATGCACTGAAATAATGTGGATAAAACACCAGCAGCACAATGACATGAGAAACTGCTTGCAAATATAGACCCATACGCCCAAAAATTAATTTATCTTTTCAACCTCAAACTATGAAAGGGGAAATTATTACCTGACATCCAATGGACTGTGGAACTATATCTTCTACACGCCTAAGACTGTCAATAAGAGCACATTTTGCCTTCTCAAATTTTAAAAGAACAGAATCTCCAGTAATAGCCTACATGAGAAGAATACAACCATGATTAAACATTCACTAAGAGAGAGAAAAAAAAGGTTGAAAGCAACCGAAACAATGAAAATCATTTAGTGAATGTATCAATTAAAAGAACAAGTCTAAGCATAGACATGAATACATATAATATTATATATGCATATATCCTGCGTCTGTGTTTGCATTAATGAAATTCTTACCAAGTAAAGTTTACTACATGTTGAACAATGTTGAAGGACATTCTTTGCCTTCTCTAGTGCTATATGCAATGAACATAAGGCCTGAATGCCAGATTTGCTCCTAGGCCGTGCCGCTTCCAAGGAAGGGAATATGGATAAGACTTTGCAATAAATTGCAGATAGTATCTTGCACATTTCGCCATGTAACTACACAAGGAAAAAATCAAAAAGTAAGAAAAATATTAATATTAAGCAATTTTCATCTCTTTGTCCCAAAAACACGCACACAAAAAAAAAACAAGATTCAAGTATAAGAACTAGCTGGAAAACAAAAGGCCTTCGATTTTAAGTAAAACAGTTAAAACATTATAAACTTAAGAGATGATTGCTGCCAAATAATAATAATAATAATAATAACTAGCAGGCATATCCCTATTATAGTGAAATTAATTAGAATTAAGAAATTAAACAGCAAGTGTAGAAAATATTAGTTCCAATACTTCAAATTTAACATATCCAAATGCTATCAAATTCATACCTTGGCATCACTGCCCACAAATAGGTTCTCTTCAACCTCAGAAATATCCATAATCTTGCATTCAATGCAAGAAACCACTAAAATGCAAATCTATATCAACTGCAATCCAATAGGGAAAAATAGAACAGAGTCAGATAGGATAAACTAACCACCAAATAATAGTTCAAAAACAACAGAAGAAAAAGTTCAAATTAAATAGACAACTCCAAAGTTTTATTCCCTTTACTATTGACACAAAACTTCGAGAACAACCCCACATCAAGAATAGCAATAAAACATTTCTCAACCTCTCTTTGTTGCATTGCAATGAACTCAAAACTTTATAAACTTCAATTTTACTAAAAGTATGGACCTCAACAAAGCAAATGAAATATTAGCCTCAGTTCGAGACCTCAGTTCAATAGTTCCTAAAATTTCTTCAAACTTTATGTATATGTATGTATTTATGCATGAATACTTTCCGAAAACTTCTTCACCTATAAGTGAAATTATAGGAAAAAAAGCTCCACATAAAAGAAGCACACAAGGCAATACGAACATTCTTGAATAAGCTAGTGATCTGGACATGATTGAGAAGTCGAAAAAAATCAACCAATACTACATATAGGAAAGAAACAAGAAAAATTCAGAGCTTTGACATCGATCTAGACATTTCATCAAACACAGGAAGACCGGGATTCGGAGAGAAGACTTATAATAAGAAAATAAACAACTTATTATTGGTTTTAAGACGGAACAAACAATTTGATTTAGACATCTCATCAAACAAATGAAAATTCAAGATTGTCAACAGAAGTAACGAAACAGTTAAATCAAAAGAATATTGTTTAAATGGAAAAAGAAAAAAAAAACAATCTAAGATTGTTTAGAAAATGACCTTATGAAAAACCCAGAGATTTTAAACCGAGACAAGACACAAGAATCGCCATCAGCTTTAATCGATATTCCAAAAAAAGGCAAAATCCAGAAAACCCACAAACATAGTAAATAAAAAGACGAAGCAAAGTACAATAATTTATAACAGGAAAAAAGAAAAGACACGAATTTTCTTACGGAGATGCGAAAAATAGCAACACACCAAATGTAATTACAAAAGAAAAAAAAATCCATTTAAAAGTCAGGTACCGCTAAAAGGAATCGGATATGAAAATAACTTTAATTTTATTGTGAAGAAAGATTAATATGAGATTGAATCCGAGTTTGGGTTGGGAAAAATGAACATACCGGAAAAAATGGAGATAGCCAATGAGGCTTCATATAAAAGAGCATTTAGAGTAAAAAAGAAGAGCCAAACAGGGAATAAGGGGTTCCGATGCTCCACATCTTATTGTTCAGTTAGGTTTTTGGATTCGAAAATTCGTCGCCCCAAGTAGCGAATTTCTCAGAGTAAAGAGAAAGGAATGAGGGAAGAGAAAAATGGGAGTTTGGGTATTGAAAATAGGGTAAATGGGAAGAAATAATAATGGAGAAATATATGTTTTTTAATTTTAAGAGGAATTAAAATTGAAATTAAAAGGAAAAAAGGGAACTGTGAGATGGGAAGTAGAGTGAATAATTTTGAGGGGGGGAAGGAATAATGTTTAATTGTTTAATTAGAAGAATTTTAAAAGAAAAAAAAAAAGAGATTTTTTGAAATTTGGAGTTTGGATTTCTTCGTTTGTGTCTCAGCTGGTTCGCCGGCCGACAATTGCCGACCTCCTCGTTTGTCGGTTAGCTGATCTGCCATAAATAAATGATTAAATGTCATTACCCTTTTTTTTTCTTCTTTTTCTTTGTCCTCTTTAAGCGGTAACTTTCTTCAGCTTTTTGTTAAATATAAATTATCGACTTTTTGAAGCTATGAAATGTCTTCCTTTTTTCTTTAAATAAGAAAATTCTCTATTTCAAACCTTTATATTATATATGTTTAAATTTTTAAAAATATTTTTAATAATTTATTTATCATCAACAGTAGTAATGTGACGTTGATAAAAGTGCTGAATTTTTAATTTCCACTATTAAGCACTAAATTCAATAATTTTCAAAAAATAATTTGTTTATATTTATACTCTATAATTGGAAAATAATTTGGTGACTCTTGATGAAGTTTTAAACTCGCTGTTATGCATTTTGAGTCAATATTAAAATAAATAATTTATTTGATATATTGTTGTAAATAAAATAAAAGGATTAACAAGTATTCTATATGTCAATTTTTTAAGTTTATTTGTATCATGTACTAAATCTTAAATTGTAGAGTTAAAAAGCTCCACCGACGGTGAACAGGATATCAACCATATATATATATATTGGTATTACGCGTATATGAGAAAAATTTTAATTAAATAAATTTGAAATTTTAATTTTTTACTAAATAAGTTATATTAATATTTTATTTTAATATAACATATATAAAAAAACCCATAAATTGTTTTTAATCAAAGCTTGATTTAATTTTTATTAAAAAATTAATTAAATATATTTTTTACATATTTTTTTAATTCACGTAATTGATGTCATGATTTAGTTTATATTCATACAAGTGACGTAAAAAATACAGTATAGAATACCCATAAATAAATTATTTGTATAAATCATGATGAACAATTATTTTATTTAATTTTTTAATATCTTTATTATTTCCTAATTAATTAGATTAAAAGTTTCAAGTGTCATTACAAAACTATAAACTCAAACTTGATGATTTTGATTTCGATTAAAGTGATTGAACGTTACATTAATAATGATTGATATTAATACTCACACTGCTTTAATTATTATTTTACAAATAAAAGGTATCTCTTAGAATTTCAAATCGTGATTAACAGATATATGAAAATAATACATTTAGAATAACATATGATAATAATAAAACGTAAAGTTTGAAATTAATAATAATAACAATGCGCAGTATGTACGAAATTAAAATAAAAATAGTTTGATTTGTGAATAAAAAAATTTAAAATAGATAAATAAATATTATTAAGAATATTAAATGCACTCCAATTGTTTGACGTATTATTTTCATTTTTCTATAGCACGTCAAAAAGTTATTAAGTTAATGAAAAAAATCAATATTAAAATTCAAGTTTAAAAAAAGTAAATATCAAATTAACTCGTGATACCAATGCAACCAGTGACATTATCTATACTAGAACCAATTACACGCATATGTGTGTGGAAACCATGGATTTAGAAAACATATGTTTGTTTAAAAATAGCATGCAATAAATAATGAAACATATGGTTTGAAATTAATTAATCAATCATAATAACACATGAAATATGTACAATATTAAAATAAAAATTAGATTAAATTATGAGTAAAACGAAATTTAAATACATAAATACATCGGATTAATAATGCTAAATACACTACGATTATTTATCATGGTGTATTTATCAAAATGAATGTAATAAATTATGCATATTAAAATAAAAATGTATGAAAACATCAAAATGAAGTATTGGTTGAGTAGTAATTTTAAAGTTTTACTAATCTAATTCACAGCGGTTCAAATTCCACCATATGCATATTTTAATTCATTTTTATTAAAATAAAAATATTAAAATACCCTCGAATGATAATTACAGAATGACATTCCTGTAATTTTCCTAATTCAGTCTCAAAAAGTATCTGAGGACATATTAATTGTTTTCTAAATGAGTTAATATTTGATTAACTTGTCAAAGATTTTATTAATACGATAAATAAAGTAATATACTGTATCTTCTGACTAATATTATAAAAATTAACAAGTGGATTTTGTGCCCAAATCTTTTTTTTAAGTAATACATGTTTTTATTTTCTATGTTATACTTTCTTAGTGCCTTAGTTTTGTTTCTAATTCCATGGTGTCCACTAAACTTTTTGCAGGTTTTTGCCACTCAAAGTCTCAAACCAAACCTGTATCTATTATATATTAATCTCTAACAACCGCTTTATATATTTTCATAATCTTTTATAAATTTTATTTAATTGTAATGTTTACATTATAATCATAGATTATCCACATCAGATTTTAAGTAAATTTATTTTTTTTAAATTATCTATTTATTAAAAATTCAATTATTATATATATTAATTTTTTTTTACAACAATAGTTTTGTGGATAAATTATAATCTAGGTTATTCGATTATTAGTAAATTTACATTTTGGTCACTCGATTTCAAAATGTTACGAGTTGGTCACTAAACTATTAGTAAATTTATAAGCTTATACTTTGGTCACTCAACTTCTCAACGTTACTCCTTAATAATCCAAACAATATTAATAACAACTCAAGCCTCTAACCCTGGCAAAGCCATTGCCAACCCCTTGCCTCACCTCTAACTCAAGAATATCTAGCAGTGAGCAAAACTCGAAAAAATCAAAATTTTTTTGAATCCTGAGCTAATTGAATTCTTCGAGTCAACTCGAATAACTTGATTCGAGTTTTGAATTTGAGTTGAGTTTAGTTTCACAATTCGAATAATTCGAATAACATATTAGTGTAAATACCCTTTTGGTGCTTGCCAACTTTGAAAATAAGCAAATTGGTCTCTCTCTCAACAAAAATTACAAAAAAAAATTCAAAATAATTTTCAAAAATTCAAAATAAATTTTAAATTTCAAAATATTTATAAAAATTTCAAAATTTATATCTTAAAAAATTATAAAAAGTTCTAAAAATAAACAAATAAATATATATATAAAAGTTAAAATTCTAAAAATTTTCTAAAATAATAATTTTAGACCTAATTAATGATTCAAATTTATCATACTCAAGTATCTTATTATTTTTATTATTTTGCTTTGAAAATTTTTTCAAATATATATGGTTTCAAATTTATGTACTCTAACATGGAATTAGTTATATTGTAGCTGTCGAAACCATTTTCATTTTTGGAAAAAAAACAAAAATTAGTTGTCGATGAAAATTGGAGTCGCCACCAATCTTTTATTAAGGTGTGATTGGACCACCTAAAAACGAATTTGGTCTACGAGTTTTAAAAACGCGTTCGGGAGTCAATTACGTACGAGGAAGGATTAGCACCCTCGCAACGCCTAAAAATTGGTACCAAATTGATTAATTAATGTCTTAGAGTCGAGAGTTTAAAAATATGATCCTTAATAAAACTAAAAAAAAACCGTTACTTATTAAGACTTTTATCATTTCGGAGAAAAGAAATGTCACACCCAATGCGTTAAGGCACGACATTCTAATTCCTCAAAAATGAATTAGTCCAAAATACTTGTGTAATAAAAATTTAAAAGAATATTCATTTGTTTAAGATTTAAGGAATCGCGACCCAATACGTTAGGGCACAATTCCTCAAAATCCTAAACTTGGAATATTTCATTTATTATTTTAAAAAAATCTTTGTCTCAAGAAAACAATACGTCACATCCAATACGTTAGGATACAACATATTAAATTCTAACGACAAGCTTTTCATTTTATTATTTTTTATTAATGAGCAACTCTCGATCGTTAGATTTAACGAAGAAAATCGGAACCCAATACGTTAGGGCTCAATTTCCTTGAAAATCATAAATACGAGTGCTATCTCAATTTTTTGAAATTTTTAAAATTGAGTAAAAATGATGTGATGCTACATTAAGTGTAAAATGCAATAATAAATACATCTATGAAAATAAATGAAATTAACGAACATAAAAACAACAACATGTAAAGCATCAAATGAACAAAATATAAATGAAAACATAAATCAATAAGCAAATGAATGAAATAAACGAAAAATAAAAAGAGAAAAAAAAGGTACAAAATATATACATAAAAATAGAAAGAATAGAAGACATACGCAAGGGATTACATATAAAATTTTGGACTATAGAATTTATAACAAAATATATATAATGCATTTATGAAAAATAAATATACATATGTAAATTTTTTAAACATATGTGTTAAAGATATAAATATGTATTTAAGCATTTTCGAAAATATAAAAAATGTATGTATGTATACGAAAATATAATAGAATATTCGAGAAAAAATAAATATGTATACATGTAAAATACATTAAAAATAATTAAATAATATCTACATTAAAAAATATATATTTATAAATATGAAAAATATTAGTTAAAAAAATAAATATGTAAATGTAAAAAAATAAATATACATATATATAGTTTTAAAAAATAATAATAATACTTACTTTATTAATTTTAAGAAAAATATTAAAAGAGACTAAATTGAACTACAAATATAAAAATCTGGGGTAGATTCGCAAATAAATAAAGCCCAAAGGACTAAATTGAATATGCGAATTACATAGAGGGGCTGGAAGGGAAATTTTCCCTTCTCCTCTAAAACGGTGTCGTTCATATTAGGACTGAATTGAAATTTTAAATAAATTAAAGGGCAAATTTAAAAATAATAAAAACTCAATTGCAAAAGCATTAAAAGGCGGAGGGGCTGAAAGCGCAATTTACCCCTCCGCTCAAAAACACGCGGATCCTAGGCCGGGTCGGGTCGGCCTTCCCAAAACGATGTCGTTTTGGCATCTGGAAGGCCTGGTGAAACGACGTCGTTTCATTAGGCTATTTAAGCCAAAAAATTTATTCAAAAAAATCATTTTCCATCCTTTTTTAAAAAAAAACTTCCAAATACTTCAAAAAAGCTCTCCCCCTTCCCAGTCGTCCGGTCATCGGCTGGTCACCGGCCACCGTGCCAGCTGTCGATCTCCGGTGCCGGCGCCGCCGTCTGCAGTGGCCGAAAAATGGGAAAATTCCCCATTCAGTTCCTTCGGCCTTTCTAAACCCAAATCTGGGTTTGGAGTTTTCAAAATATCGACGAAAACTGCAAGGATGTCACGGAAACGCTACGGTTTCTGGCCACTGATCCTCGACGTGGCTCTCTCAAACGCTTCAGCGCCGCTTCGGAGTCCAAAGAAACGTGGTTTCTTTCTTTTTTTATTTTGTTTTATTTATATACAAATAATAAAAATAAAAACAACAGTAGATAAAAATAAAGCGAATAGAAATAAAAATAAAAATGTAAACCTTTGGACTGATTTTTGCTCTGTATTGTATTCTCTATTTCGTTGTGAATATAATCGTGCTTTTTTATTGATTTCGAATCCACTTCATTACTGTGTATCAATGGCCATTTTTATAGCCAAAGTAAAATAAAATTATAGAAAGTAAATCTCTTTTCTTTGATTTGATTTTCAATCTATTCTTTCCATATACTACTTTGTTTTGTGTAGGTGAAGATCGTGTGGAGATTCGGGGGCGAGGCTTGGCTTGCGGCGCTGCCCTAGGGTTCCATCTGCTCCCCAAGCTTTGATTTGGGCTAGGGTCTGATTTGGCCTCTGTTTTGTTTAGACTTGGGCCATATAGGCCGATTGTAATTTGGGCCTTTTACCCGGGCCAAAATCGGGTATTACAGTAGCAATATTTTTATTTGATATTTTTATTTTTTTAATTTAACTCGAATAATTTCAATCGATTCGATTCGACTCGACTCCAATTCCATTTCATTTGACTCGATTCGAAAAAAATTTCAAATTAAATTAGAATGATAAAATAAGACTCGTGAACTTGATTAACTCGAAATCTTTTCACTCAATTCAATCGAACGCTCACCCCTAAGAACCTCCACAATCAAGCTATTCACACACTCTTGCCTTGGACCAATAATTAAATATCACCACATCTGCATTCAAAACAAACAGAAATAAAAAAATAAAAATAAAAAGAAGAAATTCTCTTATTTCAATAAACCCCAATAAGTCAAACATACTAGATTCGATTAATTCAAATGACAAAGATTCAATCCAAACAGTCAAGGAGAAAATGTTGTTGAAAAGAGGAATATATTAGAGTCAAGCGACCATCCATTGACGGTGGATGGAGATCGAGTAGCTTATTTGTTAAGGTTTCAAGTTTAAATAAATGAAGTTAGCATGCTAGTGACTAGAAAAAACAACGTTTGAGTAGTTCAATGATAGGCTTGTAACTTTTTGAAATTAAGTAATCAAAGTATAAATTTACTAATAATTGAATGACTTTATTTTCTTTAGTACAATACTTAAAATATTCAAAAGTTTTAAATGTTTAAAGTGAATATTAGAAGCTTAAACATATTTGAATTCATATCTTCTATGTTAATGCGAAAATAATAATACCAACCAATCTAAAATTCAATCAACAATATTTATATTAAAAAAAATCATTGGAGGGAGAGATTTATATTAAAACAATAATATAATCCGTGGGAACCACTAGCCCACCCACGTGAGTATGTTTTAACCACCGATTTTAACTGACACCCCAATGCAAAATTATTTTACCCACCGATTGAATCCGACTTTCACGGAATTCCCTGTAGTTTTTTTTTTTTTACATTTTTCACCGCTGCTGGCAATCAAAAGTATCAGACCACGTATAATGCAATCGTAATCGCAATAACAATCTACGCCACTGACGTCCAAATTGCCTATGTCTCCGCTTTAAATCTCCAGAGCGTGCTATTCACGCTCTATCAAAGTCGGGGCCTTTTCGTGGAGATCTTTTTACTATTTCCTGAGAGGTTTAATTTGTGAAAATGGTATGTACCATTTACTATTTACTTAAACTCATAAGAAAATCTGATTTCTCTGTACAAATACAGAGAGTATTCAAATATATATTAAATTGAAAATAAAAATATATGAATTGGAATGTGGAATGTGGAATGTGGAATGTGGAATGTAGAATGTTGTAATTTTATTTTTATATTAAAATTTTATTTATTTTTATTGAGTTTATTTCATTTAATTCATAAGGAACTTTGGAATTTTATTATTTGTGTAAAGACTAAAAAAAAATTTATCATATGATCCTATAATTATTACTGTTTGGTTATTATTATTATTATTATCTTTTGAATTATATTTTTATATTATTGTTGTATAAAATAAAAGTTGGAATAAGTAACCTTCAAATTAGTTAGATATTTAATCTTATTTTTTTGAAAAAAAATCTAAATTATATTTTTATAACTATTATGGCCCATACCGTTTTATTTAGTAGAAATATTTTTCCAACTAATTAATAGTTGATACATGACTTTTTTAATAATATTAAAAAATTTAAATTTAACCGATTGAGTCTTAACTCGATTGGCATAGACATTGTTGTCAATGTAAGAGAATATAAGTTTGAGTGTACTGAAGCGCATTATCCTCCTATTTATGAGTTGGGAAAACGCATTATCCTCGTATTTCTCTCTCCCTTCATCATTTAGCACCAATGAAAAAGAGTAAACAACGAAAAAGCAACATGGAAAAAAGGAAAAATATAAAAAAAACATACTTTTTTTAATTAACTTATATATTTAATTTCATATAATATATATAAAAACAAAACTAAAGGTTATAAAATTTTAAAAGTATGGTTAGGTTTTGCTTGGTCCGAGCCTAAATGTTGTAGTCAAGACTTGTATAGTTTTTAAAATATTAATTTTTATTTAGATAATAGTTTTTTTATTTTTTAAAATTAAACAAATAATTCAATCTAAAATAGATTTATATATATACCATTAATTTTTTATCTCTTGCACGAGTTAATTATATTTATTAATAAGAATGTTAAGACTACTATATAAAAATTTCAATAAATAAATAAATTATATAAATTATTTAATATAATATAATTTTAAAAAAAATTAAAAACAATATGAGCGAGCTTAAAATGGACATGGCTTAGTCTTTTACATATATTTTTCTAACAAATCGCATAATATGTTTACTATACTTAAAAAAGAATTAAATATAGGCCAAAAAATTGATTAAATTTATAATTTTAATAACTAATTAAGAATTATTATTATTATTATTAAAACCATATTAAAAACTTAATTTAAAAGATGAGACTTACTTTAAATAAAATATTAAATTATAATTTAGAAAAGCAAATGGAGCACATATCACCTTGCAACAAGGCTGTAATGGTGTTGAAACTTGCATTAGAGAACTCCACTTTCTCATCAGCCTCTAATTGTGTCCAACCACCAAAATACTCAATCCCATATCATCCTCCATTAACTCTAATTTCCCTTCTTCTTTTTTTAAATTAAAAATTGCAATCTTAGCACATTCTTGGTTTATTTCTTTATTTTATAATCGAATTCCATAAACCATGGAATTATTCTATATGCTAATATGCCCACATTTAATGACGACATATCGGTACTTCCGAAACAAATAATAAGGCTAGAAAAGGAAACTTAGGTAGGTTTCACAATTTCTCTATTTTTATTTTATTATTACAAAAGTATGCGTGTAAAAATCACGAGGTGTGTTTCAAAATAACATATAACAAATAATACAATGTATAGTCTGAAACTAATTAATGATGATAACACTTCACATTTCATTTGATGGTCAGAGGCGAATTGAAAGCTAAGCAGTGGTAATTCTAAAGATTCTTCAGGGAAAAACAAAGATATCTCCTATGTTACCCATAATATGTGGAAGTATCGACGTAATTTCATAGTCATTCGGTCTGAATGCTACGTGAACAACATAAGCTAAATGACAGAACAGGAAGACTTAGGATGTAGAAGATCATAACATGAGTGGTTCGACAGATTTGGGTTCTTGTATATCCACTTATGTGTTACTTCATTGTACAATATATATAAGAATTATATGATAAGAATTATACTAATCCATTTGTATAGATATCATCATCTACATCCAAAAAGCTGTATGCTTTGGAAGAAGCTTGTACAGTTTGAGAAGGGGTTTTGATTGTTCGATAAAAAAGAAGAATCTCTTTCAACTGATATGCCCTTGGGCATGGCCATTTATAACATAGAAATCACACTTGAAAGGGGTGGACAATTAGCTAGAGCAGCGGTTGTTGTTGCGAAACTGATTGCAAAGGAAGGGAAACCGGTCACATTAATTAAAATTACCTTTTAGGGAGGTCCGTTGGAATACCTCCCCTTTTCGGTGGATTCTTTTGAATAAAGGATTAATATTTGTTCTATTCCATTAGTAATTAAGGGAAGAATTCCGCTCAGAAGAAAAAATAGAAGCAGATCTCTTCTATACCTGTTAAGTATCAATATGCAATGGGGGTTGATCTTATTTTTTATGAATGAACACATCATTATTTGTTCATCATTCAAATGACCTATTAGTAAGAATTCTCTTTCATTCTTTCCGTCTTTCTTTATTTTATGGCCTTATTCTATCTATGTATAAAATATGAGCCTATCTACTAAAATTTTTACTTCGGGTTCCAACGAACGAATAATCATTGAGTCCTCCTCTTTTTGGACAACACATACAAAGAGACTCGCCATCAGTCAGTATTTAGTGAACCTATGAGAGATGCTTATAATTAATTTCTTTCTCTTCTATCTCTCATCTCTCTATCTATTTTTTCTTTAGTTATTCACTAGAGCAATTATGATCTGGAAGTCGATCCGAGGCAAGTGTTCGAATCTATCATGACATATCCATGAGGCATGTACAATATTAAAATGAAAAAATCAAAATAAAACTTTGGTTTAGTGGTAAATTTAAGTTTTTATTAATGCATTTAGAGTGGGTTCAAATCCAACCACATATCTAATTTTTTTATTGATTTTTGTAACAAGTCAATTTTATCCGGCCCAATAAACAAAACAACAAAAAAATAACAAGTCCATTCACAAAAATATACTGTCCCAAATACATTACCCAATTTACCCTAACCTAAATCTGCTAACCTTAAAAACCTTAAAAGCCCAAGCCCAAAAGCTTAAAGTAATCAGAAAAAACCCTAGCCGTCGTTGGTCCTGACCATGTCAGCAGACACAACACCCGATGACTGTCCCTCCCTGCCATTGACCTTGCCACAAACGCCTGCAAAAGAAAAAAAAAGAAGACAGAAAGCAGAACAGAAGAAATAACAAAAGAGAAAGAAATAGCAAAAGAGAAAATAAAAACGAGTATTTTGTAATATTTTTTTGCTATAAAAGCCATAACGATCATGTGTATTTTAAAAGGGGCAATCGAATAGATTCAAGGAAAAGTAGAATACAAAAAATTTCTAAAAGGGTAGTTTGTTTATCTTTTTATTTTCGAAGCAAATATATATATATAACAAAAAAACAAAAAAAGAAAGTTTTTACTTGTTTGCACCATCGTCGGGTGGTTAGAAATTTAAAGGTTTCGTTTTTTTTTCTTTTGATTTTAGTATTCTCTTGGGTATTTTAATCCCGGATCTACTTCTAGGGCTTTGAAAGGATTCGGAAGGCTTCTTTTTTGAATTTTCGGCCACCGGAGGCGGCAGTCACCGTTGCTGATGACCGGTGGCCACGGCGGACGTGCGCGGCCTTGTGGCTGGATTGGGAGAAAATTTTGAGAGAACAAAATAAAGTAGAGTTTTTTTTAAATAGAGTTTGAAATGCTTTTTTTGTTTTAATTTTTTTTCATTTATATAGGGTCGTTTTGGGCTTGAACTTCAAACGCCTAAAACGGCGCCATTTTGACGCTTAGCCCGACAACCCGACCCAAACTCTGTTAGATCCGCGTGTTTTTGAAGGAATGGGTTATTTTCCATTTTGGTCCTTCCGCTTTTTAGCATGTTTTTAAATTAGTCCTGTGTATTTTTATTTTATTTCATTTTTACCCCGTTATTTTGATTCCTTTGCGGTTTGGTCCTTTGACCTACTGTCAACCCAAGGGAATGATACAGATTGGATAAATTTCTCTCTGAGCCACAAACTTTTATATTCCCTTTTAATTTAATCCTTTATATTTTGTTTCCTTGTAATTTAGGGGCTAGATTTTGTTATATTTTCAATTTAGTCCTTTACTTCCCTTTTTCTTATTTATTTCACAATTTATGCTTTAAGTTCTGTTTAAAATTTAATTTAATCCCTCATTTATTTAATTTTTCCACTTTATTTAATGTTTTTATTATTTTATCCCCTAAAATAATCATTAGTTTATTATGGTTTTGATTTAATCCTTTTTATTTAATCTTGTCCTTTTTATTTATTTAATTTTCAGCATTTTTAATTCCTTATTTATATTTTATCCTTTAATTTACATAACTTGCATTTTTATCCTTAAGTTTCTTAATCATCTCATTTTAGTTCATTTTTGTTTATTTATTTATTTTATTTATTTTTTAATGTTGATGTTATTGTTAAGTGATTATTTTTGTTAATTAATATTTTATTTTGTCATCACTAATATTACACAACCATGATCATAGCATTATCATACTTTTTTTTTTATTTTATCATTTTTTGTCATTACTAATGTTCCATTTATTATTTTACTATTATTGTCATTATTAAATAGTATTATTAATCGGCTAAAAATGATTCCAACTACCACTTGTTATTATTTTGTTATCATTTTTTGACCACGTAAGCTATTCTATGCTATTTTTTTCATTTCTATATTATGCAACATGTTTAAATATTCGTTTATTTTTGTACCACCATTTGAATAAATTAATCGCATATTGCATTAAACGTTATATACGTTATATTCATTTTTACCCGATGCATAAAAAATGAATTTTTTAAAACCGAGGCAATGTTCATTATTTTTTGGAATTAGAGAAGTCGTGCTCTTAACTTACAGAGTATGACCTCTTTCTAAAACTGAAGTAATTGAATTTCCATTTTAAAAATAAAAAGAAAACAAGATTTAAGTAATGATCAAATGGTGATTATTCTTGTTTTCAAGGATTTAAAGCATCGTGTCCTAACTTACGGGGCATGATATTTTCTTCTCGATTAACTTAAAATAAAGCCTTTTCGTGAAAATTAATTTAGTTAAGCGATATTTTAATAAAAAAAACATGCAAAGAGGGATCATATTTTTAAATTTTCTTCGAATTTTTAATTTTCGACATCAAAACATCAAGTAACCAACTAGGTACAAATTTTGGGCGTTATGAGGGTGCTAATCCTTCCTCATACGTAACCGACTCTCGAACTCATATTCTTAGATTTCGTAGGCTAAAAAATTATCGTTTTAGTAAAATCTAATCTTTTATTAAGATGATTAAATTTTGAGGTGACCCGATTACACCTAATAAAAAGGATTGGTGGTGGCTCAATTTTTGTTTTTAAAATAAAAGTCGATTTTAAAAAATGTTTCAACAACTTGGCGACTCCACTGGGGACCAAAATAAGAGAGTCAAACCGCGAGTTGATTACTTTTTGGTCTTTTCATCGAAAGTTGATAATTTGGTTTAAATTAACGATCCATTCATTACATTTCATCTTTCATATTTTGTCTTTGTTACCTTAGGCTACATAACGATCTAGCATATCTATTTTATTGGTTCGAAAGTTTCTCTCTGTATATTTTCGCGTATATTGCATTACATAATCATTTGATTTTGCCCTTCTTAAGTGGGAGTGAGAAGTTATTCCTTCGTGAGGTCTTCACCTATGTATAGGATAGTGGATTGCTTTCTTGATACATCTGTACCTATGTCTTTGTGAGATCTTCATCTCCGTATAGCCATAGGGAAATGTATTCCCTGAACTAAACTCGGTCCGTATGAGTCTATAATGGGTGAGGATTGAAGAATCTGCTGGTTCAGGTACCCTTACTTTAGAACCGAGCCACACATAATGAGCTCTAGGAACCTAAGCGAGGTAGAACCATACCAAACCTCTAGTGGTCACCCGAATAGATGTTCTGTTTATTATTTTTTACTTTGTATTCTAGCTTTATATGAAATGTACTGACCGGTTTTGTTTTGGCTGTGATTGCATTGTATTTTCATCATAGAAAAGGGTGTTGATTCGCGTTCAGTTGCTAAATAGAGAGCTTGTCATGGAAAAGGGATTTCTTGATAAAGTAGAAGACAATGTGGCCATCTGAATATGGTCCGAGAAGACATAACAAGAGAAGTGCGATAGCTTGACAGAGGATAAATGTTAGAACTATGAGATTTCAATCGCATCAGTGTGACTCAGAATAATCTTTAAGAGTTGAAAGAAATATGAGACAAATGGGATGACAAAAATAAGCAGTTATTCTACCGTGACTATGGTGATTTGCCTTATTTAATCGATGTTAAAGTGGATAAGAACTTATTCTGAGCTCTTGCCTAGTATTGGAATCCCGCCTATAACTGCTTCACTTTTGGGAAGGTGGACTTGGTACCCACCATAGAAGAGTACACAACTCTGCTCCGTTGCCCGAGGATCCAAGCCGACAAAGCTTATTCTAAAGCCGCCAACGTCCTGACTTTCTTAAGGAGGCTAATGAGCATAACTGGGATGAGCGAGCAATGGGTCGCAGCCTAGATTAAACAAAAAGGGAGATAGTAAATACATTTATTGGAAAAGTTTGCAGGATTAGATCTTGACACATCCAGATATGAAGAAAAGAGTCGATGTCTTCGTCTTGAGTATTTACGAGTTGGTCATCTCCCCAAAGCACTAGGGTACATAGATGATGCAGTTTCAGATCTATTTGATTGACTTGACAAAAGGGTCATTTCTCGAGTGTTCTCTAAAAAACTCTTGTTAGCCTGGTTCCATAGCCACTTTTAGAAGGTAGAAAAAGTCTCTTATCGAATGTTCTCCGAAAAATACTCTCAGTTGAAAGAATTCGTGGCTAATCTGAGACTAATCCGAGATAAGACAACATTTTTGAAGAAAAGTGGATGACAATTCTCTAGAGTCTCAAAGATAAAGACATTGAATGGAGGGCCTCTTGGATGATCCCTAATAAAATTTTGTATCGATGTGGAGACTTTGACTAGGTCCCTCTACTCGGGATTTGAGGAGCTGTTGGATACGCCCCTTTATTTGTATTGAGGCAGTATAGGTCGAGACAGTTTATACCGATAACACAAGGGTTGACCCAGTGTGAGTTTGCGTATAAAGGTGATAATTACAAAAAGAAGGTTCGTGAAATATCAAACGTTTGGAACCAAACTCATAAAATGAAAAGATTTGTCGCAAATCCCATGATGACCCTTGAATATGATTGGTGGTGGGGTAAACAAATCAATAACAATATCCCTGCATCAAGTCAAGAAAACACTCGGCCAATAGAAGAGCACTTATAAGTGATCCCGTCTGAGTTGAAGATCATAAAGCAATACTTTGAAAAGAGGAGTTCGGAGCTGGGGAAAAAGATAAAAAATTTGGAAGAGGAAAAGATTCAGCTAGGATTAGATGCCGACGTCCAAAAGTTAGAAGCTGAGAAAATGAGAAAATGAAAGAACAAGGCCGAGAAAGACTTAGACAGACTAAAAATAGATTATAAGAAGCTGCATTTGTCAATGAAGACTGCCGAATTGGGTAAAACATTGGAACAATGGTGGCAAATAATCCAAGAAGAAAAGATTAGAACTGATCAATGAGAAAAAAAGTCCAAAATGTTCGACTCCGAGAAGATGGTCTAAAAAGGGATTTACTAGGGAAGTAAAATGAAAAGGTTGGGTTGAGAGCTCGGATAGCAAAATCAGAAAGGTCACTGCATCAATATCGTAGTCGCAACTCTGTGATTGAGTTGAAAGTAAGATTGACTAAGATTAAAGAGTTGAAGGGAAAGATAGAAGAGCTCGAGACCGCACTGCAAAATTGTGAACTTCGAATTGAGCTTCTTGAATCAAATAATGAACATTGGAAAGAACAACTCCAACACTCTCAAGGTCAGATCAGGGATAGAGATCATATCATGGGCGAAACTGTGACTCAAATACGGGAAGCAGCCGATCATTTGCAAACCCTAGCAGTTCAAGCTAACATGCTGAGCTTAATATACGAATCAGAATCAGATCGGGGCCGAGAATTAGCTTGGCTTCTTAAGAAATTCAAGGCTTTGAATATTAGGGTAATGTCATATATGTAAAATATATTCGTTTTATGTAAAGAGATTTGTCTTCTAGTAAAGTTGTTCTAATAGAATTGAATCAGAATCAACGCATTTTTTTTGCATTCATTTTTCATTCATCAGTATTACATTTCATGATATGCATTAAATTTCATAAAAGGACCCTAATTAATCAAAATTATGACAGTTACCCTGGAAACCAACAAGAATCTACCAACCAAATATCGTTACGTTACTCGCGGTAAAACTAAAGCCATTGATCAAAGTTAGAGAGACTAGAACAAATTCAGAAAGACATGCAAGATCAGTTGCAAGCGCAGCTGCAGAACCAATTAGCTAAGGTACAACAAGACATGAGGGATCAAATACAAGAGTCCTAATGAAGCATGACAAGCCAGTTAACCCAGTTGCTTGACGGAAGGATTGAAAAAAGGGAAAATTATTGTGATTAACTCTGGGGATGATAATGAAGACCCTACATACCCCCAGGCTTTACCCGGGTAAATGTTCAAGCCCAACCAGATACATATCCACGAAGGGTACCCATTACCATAAGACCACAACAATACCAAGCCGACACCTCAGCACCGATGAATCACCCAATTAGTTCAGGTTCCAATCCCGGGGATAATCTGACTAACCTCGTTGTTTCTGATTTAGACGACATGGCAGAAATAGATAGAGCAAGAGTAGAATTTCCAAAACAGTTAGAAGATCGGTGCAAGTGATTGGAGGAGAAATTCAGAGTTACGGAGAGTGCTGACTACCTTTGCGAGGTCGATACTAAGGAGTTGAGCATAGTCCCAGATTTAGTGCTCCCACCAAAATTCAAAACTTTAGAATTCGAAAAATATAATGGGACTAGTTGTCTTGAAGCCCATATCACAATGTTCTATCGAAGGATGACGAGATACACCAATAATGACCAATTGTTAATCCACTACTTCCAGGATAGTTTGATCGGGTCAGCTGCCAAATTAACTAAGTTGTGCCAAAATCAATTCATAGAAAGACTTGGCATAAGCTTTCATGAAACAATACAGCCATGTGACTAACATGACACCCGATAGAATTACGTTGCAAAACATGGAAAAGAAGCAAAGTGAAAGCTTTAGGCAATACGCTCAAAGATGGAGGGAGGTGGCAACACAAGTTTAGCCACTTTTTCTGGAGAAAGAGGCAACAATGTTTTTTTATAAACACTTTGAAAGCCCCGTTCATTAACCATATATTGGGAAGTGCTACCAAAAGCTTCTCAGATATAATAATGTCTGGAGAAATGATTAAAAATGCAGTAAGGAGTGAGAAAATAGACGCGGGGAAAAACGCTAAAAGGTCAGCCCCAAGAAAGAAAGAAAATGAAGTGAACACCGCGAGTGTATATAATAAAATTTATTCAAAATCGGTCACTATAGGCCAACCAAGGACCGTAACAACCAGCCATCAAGGTCCTTCGAGACAAGAATCTAACTCAAGGCCAAACACAGAGAAACTCCAATTCACACATATCCCGATGACATATAGAAAGTTATATCAGAATTTGTTCGACGAACATGTAGTATCCCCGTTTTACTTAAAACCTATGCAACCTCCGTTCTCAAAATGGTATGATATGAATGCTCAATGCGAGTACCATGCAGAAATAACGAGACATTCAATTGAGAACTACACTGCATTCAAAAAGTTGATTGAGATGTTCATCAAGAAGGGGATTGTAAGGTTCGATGATTCCTCGAGACCTAATGTGGTAGGAAATCTGTTACCTAGTCATTTTAACCAAAGGGTAAACTCGATAATTGAGAGTGAAGGGAAGAGGACTAAAACCAATATTGCAGAAGTGAAATCCCTACTAAAATGGGTTTGACAAAAAATGATAGACGTGAGATTAATTATTCAAGATTCAGAAGGGATGCCCAAGGGAGTGAGGAGCTACTGTGAAGAAGGTCATGAGATCCAAGAGTGTACCGAATTCAGAGCTTTGGTGCAAAGTCTGATGGATACCAAAGAGTTGAAATTCTTTCAAAAGGTCAAGGGCTCGGAAGGAGGAGATGTTTGCGCCTCAGAGGAATGATTAACGGAAAAAGTCTACTAGGTCGATCATCCAGTAGTGATTATTTCACGACCAAGAAATAATGAAGTGGGAACACAAGCTGTGCCAAGAGTCATAACTTAGAAACCCGTGGCTTTTCCTTACAAGGATAACAAAAGAGTTCCATGGAATTATGACTGCAATGTGATGATCCTGAGAGGTGAGAACTCGGTTAGCACTTCAGAAGAGGGCTAGGATATTGGTTTCTTCACACACAGGCTATGACCTTACAAGTGTGAAAACTGAACTTATTAAGGAAACAACCCTGGTAGTCGAGCACAATAAAGAAAAATGGCTAGCCGTGAATCACTTGTTAATGAGCCAGTAACTGAGAATGAGGTTAAAAAATTCTTGAAGTTCTTGAAGTATAGCGAGTATAGCGTTGTAGAATAGCTACACAAACAACCAACTCGTATATCAGTACTAGCTTTGCTCTTGAGCTCAGAGACACATCGTAACGCGTTGATGAAGGTGTTAAATGAAACTTATGTCGCTGATGATATCTCTGTAAACAAGCTAGACTGTTTGGTTAACAATTTGAGTGCCGACAATTTCATCATTTTTAATGATGATAAAATGCCTCCAAAGGGCATGAGATCCACGAAGGCTCTACACATCACTACCCGCTGCAAAGAATATATATTGCTAGGAGTGTTAATCGACAATGGATCTGTGCTGAACGTCTTACTTCTGTCCACACTGAATAGATTGCCAGTGGATAGCTTTCATATGAAGACGTGCCAAAATATAATGAGAGCATTCGATGGTAAAGAAAGGAAGGTGATGGAGAGGATTGAAATACCTTTATTAATCGGTCCGAACACATATGAGGTAGACTTTTCGGTGATGGATATCAAACCTTCTTATAATTGCTTATTGGGGAGGCCTTGGATTCATTTGGCTAGGGTAGTGTCGTCGTCACTACACCAAAAACTGAAGTTGGTAATGAATGGTCAATTGGTAACGATAAACGTTGAAGAGAATATCATTGCATCTGTAACTAGTGATGCACCATACATAGGAGCAGATGATGAGGCAATAGAATGTTCCTTTCGATTACTGAAATTTGTTAATGCAACTTCCATTGTCGAAGAAAACAAGATCCAATGCCAAAAATATCTAGAACCACGAGGATGGGCTTGCAGTTGACAGTTAAGAAAGGAGCCTTACCTGGAAGAGGACTCGAAAAATACCTTTAAGAAAGAGTCGATGCACCAATGTTGATAGAAAAATAAGATCGCTTTGGCTTAGGGTACAAGCCAGATGCGAGGCAAAAGAAGGAGTTGGAGAAGAAGTAAGAAAGGAGAAGAGTGAGACTAAGTGGGGGAAAGGTCAAATGGGAACCGATGACCTTTCCATATATATCTAAAATGTTCATGCCAGGAGAAATCATTTATCCTGAATGAAAGATGTCAGAAAAGGAAAGCCCGGAAGGAATGTTAGGAAACTTGAACCTCAATGCCATATTTGAAGAAGGAATTGGGGAAAACCTGTCAGACATTCGTCCTTAAATTCCCAGAAGTGTTCTGGACAATTGGACTGTGAAAGAGATCCTTGTAATTTTTAGAACTAATTCAGTGTAATATTCAAAACACACTTATTGTTCTAAGCCTGAGAGCAATAAGAATTCTTTTGTGAAAAGGGCATATGTCTACTATTTTTTATTTCAATAAAATGCATCTTTGTGTCTCATTTGACAAATATTCTTCTATTTTTTTCATTTCATTCATACTCATACTGCACAGATAATTATTATTAGATTCATTTGTTCTTTAGATCTTCTTTTATTCTTATAATAGGTATCTGGATATTAATGACATGAGCGACGTTGTTGCTAATTCAAAATCTCCTTTAGAGCAGGATATGTGTCCAGAGGAACCTCAGGACTTTGAAGATGATTGAGATTGCAACCTATCTTATAAAGAGTCAATAGAAATTGTGAGCTTAGGGGACAAACAAGAAAAGAAAGAGGTGAAAACTGGAGCTTGCATCGTTACAGAGATAAAGCGAGATCTCATTGAGTTACTCTAAGAATTTAAAGATGTCTTCACATGGTTGTATCAAGATATGGCTGGTCTAAGTACGATATCGTAGTACACCGGTTTCCTATAAAGGAAAAATACAAGCTGGTTCAACAAAAACTCCGAAGGATGAGGCCCGATGTCCTGTTGAAAATAAAAGAAGAGGTCAAGAAACAACTTGACGCTGGTTTCCTACAAGTTGTTAAATACTTGGAGTGGGTAGCCAATATAGTCTCCGTCCCTGAGAAAGATAGGAAAGTACGAATGTGTGTAGACTACATGGATTTAAACAAAGCTAGCCCGAAGGAAAATTGCTCGTTACCTCACATCGATACCTTAATGGACAACACGACAGGTTATTCACTGTTCTCTTTCATGGATGACTTCTTCGGATACAACCAGATAAAGATGCATCTTGAAAACATGGAAAAGACCACATTCGTAACCATGTGGGGAACATTTTGCTATATAGTGATGCCATTTGGATTGAAAACTGTAGGAGCGACGTATCAAAGAGCCATGATAACTTTATTTCATGATATGATACATAAAAAAATCGAGGTTTATGTCGATGATATGATCACAAAATCCCAAACAGAAAAGAAGCATGTACAAGTCCTGAGGGAATTATTTTTGAGGTTGAGAAAATTTCAGCTAAAGCTAATTCCAACAAAATGTACCTTTGAGTCCACGTCGAGAAATTTGCTAAGAATTGTAGTCAGCGAGAAAGGGATCGAGACCAAACCGGATAAAGTTAAGGCTATACAGTAGTTTCCTCTGCCGCGCTTTCAAAAAGAGGTTCGGGGTTCCTAGGGAGATTAAATTACATCTCCCGGTTTATTTCACAACTAGCCGAGAAATGCGACCCCATATTCCGTCTCCTCAAGAAACATAATCCAAGTGTATGGGATGGGGAATGCTAGAAAAATTTTGATAAGGTCAAACATTACCTGTCTAATGCCCAATGCTGATGCTACCTAGTCCAGATAAGCCACTGATACTGTACTTGGCAATATTTGAGAATTTATGGGATGCGTGCTTGGCCAACATGATGAGTCAGGAAGGAAAGAAAGAGCGATATATTACCTCAGTAAGAAGTTTACAGAATGTGAGACAAGATATTTACCAATCGAGAAGTTGTGTTGCGCCTTAATCTGGACAACCCCAAGACAATACATGTTGTACCATATAAATTGGCCTGTCTAAAAAATGGATCCTTTAAAGTACATGATGGAGTTGACTGCATTGAATGGAAGAATGACTTGATAACTTGATGACAAATTCCACTATTTAAATTTGATATAATTTATGTAAACCAAACGGCAGTAAAATTGAGTGCAATAGCGGACTTCCTAGCCAGTAGAGCTCTAGAGGATTACGAGCCTTTAAATCTCGATTTTCCAAAAAAAAATTTGATGTATGTTGCAACTACCGAAGAAGATGTTCAAGAAGAACATCCTTGGAAACTAAATTTTGACGGAACCTCAAACGCTATAGGTAACGGAATCGGGGCAATCCTGGTATCCCCAGACGGAGGTCATTATCCTCTTACTAGCAAAATTGATTTTGATTGCACAAATAACATGGTAGAATACGGAGCATGCATAATGGGTATCCGTGTAGCCACAGAACGTAAGATTAGAGGTATATGGAGAATCTGCACTAGTGATCTATTAACTCAAAGGAGAATGTGAGACGAGAGACCCCAAGTTGATCAATCATCGAAGGTTGGTCCTTAAGTTAATTAAGGAGTTTGATGACAGTACCTTCTACTACCTCCCGCGAGATGAAAATCAAATGGCTGACGCCTTAGCTACCTTAGCTTTCATGGTCAAAGTGAACAAGCAAGAGGATGTAAAACCTATCCAAATGTGTATTTATGAGGCTTCGACCCATTGTTACAACATCGAGGAAGAAGAAAAGGATGATCACCCTTGGTACCACGATATACTGCAATATGTAAAGAATTGTGAATACCCTGATCAGGCAACCGATAATGATAAAAGGACGTTAAGGAGACTGGTCAATGACTATGTCTTAGATGGGGAGATCCTATATAAAAGAAGAAAGGATCAGGTGCTACTAAGATGTGTGGACGCTGTTGATGCCAAGAAAATATTGGAAGAAGTCTATAAGGGTGTTCGCGGAACACATGCTAATGGTTTTACAATGGCCACACAAATAATGAGATTCAGATATTATTGGTCCACCATGAAAGGAGATTATATTAGTTATGCCAAAAGATGTCATAAATGCCAAATTTATGGAGACAAAATTCATGTGTCTCATTCACCTCTTCATGTTATGACTTCTCTATGGCCTTTCTCTATATAGGGTATAGATGTCATTGGGTTGATCTCGCCAAAAGTTTCCAATGGGCATCGATTCATGTTTGTGGTCATCGGCTACTTCATCAAGTGGGTAAAATTCGCTTCTTACGCCAATGTCACAAAGTCAGCAGTCGGTAAATTCTTGAAGAAAGAGATCATATGTCGGTATGGGATACTAGAAAGGATTATATCTGACAATGCATTGAACTTAAACAACAGCACGATAGCGGATGTCTGTAGTCAATTCAAGATCAAACATCACAACTCATCACCATATCGCTTAAAAATGAATGGTGCTATGGAGGCAGCCAATAAGAATATTAAGAATATCGTGGAGAAAATGACAAAGACTTATAAAGATTGGCATGAGAAGTTACCATTTTCCCTTTATGCCTATCGAACGTCTGTTAGAACCTCGACCGGGGCATTTCCTTTCTCATTGGTTTATGGAATGGAGGCAGTTTTACCCATTGAAGTCAAGATTCCTTCTCTCTAAGTTTTGTCAGAGTTGAAGTTAGATGAAGCAGAATGGATCCAATCTCGATATGATTAGTTGAACTTGATTGAAGAGAAGAGGTTGAAAGCTATCCATCATGGTCAGATGTACTAAAAACGAATGATGCGAGCTCATGACAAAAATGTTCAACCTAGAGAATTCCATGAGGGTGACCTAGTATTAATAAAGATCATGCCCATACAAAAGGACTTTAGAGAAAAATGGATGCCAAATTGGGAAGGACCTTATATGGTAAAGAAAGCTTTTTTTGGGGGAGTGCTAATTTTGACCGAGATGGATGGAAAGAACTTGCCTAATCCTGTGAATTCAGATCAGTCAAGAAATAGTTCACCTAAAAAAAAGGAGAGGCCAATGCAAAAACTCGCAAAGGGCATCTTGAGACCAAAAGGGTTTTGACTTGAAAACCTGAGAAATGGTAACTCAAATTTCGATCAGAGATTGGGCATGTGGTAGTCGTGTCTTCTCAAAAGGAGAAACGTTACATCGTAGGGCATCAATAAAATACTCTAGATCTCCTAAACACATATTAGACTCAAAATGGTCTTTAAAAAGTTTGTGCAGAGAAGCTCATGCTGAGATATTTGGGGCACCTATTTTCATCTTACTCATTTTGTATTTTAGCAACGTTTGCTATTTTGATTAATCTATTCATTTCGAGCCTTACTCTCAATAAATTTCAATCTTTTCCATTGTTACAACCTTTTTCAAGAATTTTTACATTGAAATAACGATTAATAGACTAACAATATTCAAGTAAATTTTTTTTACATATTGCTCTGAAAGGTTTCTAAATAGTATAAGGATCTGAAACTAGACCACTAGTTAGAACTAACCAAATCTAAGGGTTGGAAATATCTGGGAACGAATAGTCTAAATTGTGATCACTTCTTCAGGTTTCCTGTAAAAAATACCAGATCTGAACAAGAAAGTATGGTAACACATCAGTGATAGAACATTGACGAGCAACGAGCAAAGTCAACCTAAGCACTAAAAAAGAGATTATTCTCGAAAAGTACATTCTGCATTCATACAAATATCATTCATATACATCTAGTTAGGAGTATTTGATTCATTCTGATCATAACATCCTAATCACTTGGCATAAATATAGGCCTATAAAATGGATTCTACAACTCATGTTCTCTAGAGAACAGTGTAACAGATAAGTGAAACCATAGATCCTACACCCCTAAAGTTGTAGTGGGTTGGATTGAATCTATCATAGCGAATCTTATCTCCTTGAAATTGCAGTGGAGCAGATTAAAGCTAAAAATCTTATCTTCCTAAAGTTGTAGTGGAGCAGATTGAAGCTACGAATCTTATCTCCCTGAAGTTGCAGTGGAGCAGATTGAAGCAACAAATCTTATTTCCCTGAAGTTGCAGTGGAGCAGATTGAAGCTACGAATCTTATCTCCCTGAAGTTACAGTGGAGCAGATTGAAGCTACAAATCCTATACCCCTGAAGTTATATTGGGTTGGATTGAATCTACCATAGTGAATCTTATCTCCTTGAAGTTGCAGTGGAACAGATTGAAGCTGCAAATCTTATCTCCATGAAGTTGCAGTGGAACAAGATGAAGCTACTAATTCTATGCCCCTAAAGTTGCAGTGGTGCAGAATGAAGTTACAGTCGCAAATCTTATCTCCCTAAAGTTTTCGTGGAGCAAGATGAGGCTACAAATCCTATATCCTTGAAGTTGCAGTGGATTAGATTGAAACTACAACAACAATCTTATCTCCTTGAAGTTGCAATGGAGCAAGATGAAACTATAACACTAAATCATGTCTTCCTAAAGTTATAGCAAAGCATATACAGTAAAGTAGAGTAACCAATGGATTGAAAGAGTGAGCTACTTGAAAAAGAGGAGCACCAAAGAAGTCGAGATTCGACTAGACCAGACAAAATTGACCATTCTTAAAGTCTTTGCTCTATTCCTGTTACACGTCAATAAGCAAAGAGAGGCAACTGTAACAGGCCAATTTTATCCGACCCTATAAACAAAACAAAAAATAAAAATAAAAAGTCCATTTTCAAGTAGCCCAAAACAGGGTTTTGGCCATGGCGGCCACGACAGACGTGCGGCGGCCTTGTGGCCGGAGTGGGAGAGAATTTTGAAAGAACACAATAAAAGCAGAGTTTTTTTTTAAATAGAGTTTGAAATTATTTTTTGTTTTAATTTTTTTTATTTATATAGGGCCATATACGACGTCGTTTTGGGCTTGAACTTCAAACACCAAAACGGCGTCGTTCTAACGCTTATCCCGACAACCTGACCCGAACTCCTTTAGATCCGTGTGTTTTTGAAGGAATGAGTTATTTTCCATTTTGGCCATTCCGCTTTTTAGCATGTTTTAAAATTAGTCCTACGTATTTTTATTTTATTTCATTTTTACCCGTTATTTTGATTCCTTTACAACTTGGTCCTTTGACCTGTTGTCAACCTAAGGGAATGACACAGATTGGATAAATTGCTCTCTGAGCCCCAAAATTTTATATTCCCTTTTAATTTAATCTGTTATATTCTATTTCCTTGTAATTTAGGCACTAAATTTTGTTATATTTTCAATTTAGTTCTTTACTTCCCTTTTTCTTATTTATTTCGCAATTTATGCTTTAAGTTCTGGTTAAATTTCAATTTAATCCCTCATTTATTTATTCTGCCTCTTTATTTATTGTTTTTATTATTTTATCCCCTAAAATTTTATTATGGTTTCGATTTAATCTTTTTTATTTAATCTTACCCTTTTTATTTATTTAATTTTCAACATTTTTAATTCCTTATTTATATTTTATCCTTTAATTTACATAACTTGCATTTTTATCCTTAAGTTTCTTAATCATCTAATTTTAGTTCATTTATTTATTTATTTTTTAATGTTGATATTATTGTTAAGTGATTATTTTTGCTAATTAATATTTTATTTTGTCATCACTAATATTACACAACCATGATCATAGCATTATCATATTTTTTTTTATTTTACCATTTTTTGTCATTACTAATGTTCCACTTATTATTTTACTATTATTTTCATTATTAAATAGTATTATTAATCGGCTAAAAGTTATTCCAACTACCACTTGTTATTATTTTGTTATCATTTTTTTGACCATGTAAGCTATTCTATACTATTTTTTTCATTTCCACATTATGCTAACATGTTTAAAAATTCGTTTATTTTTTTACCACCATTTGAATAAATTAATCGCATATTGCATTAAACGTTATATTCATTTTTACCCGAAGCATAAAAAAAAGAATTTTTTAAAAACCAAGGCAATGTTCATTATTTTTTGGAATTAGAGGAATCGTGCTCCTAACTTACGGAGTATGACCTCTTTCTAAAACCGAAATAAAAAAAAAACAAGATTTAAGTAATGATCAAATGGTGATTATTCTTGTTTTCGAGGATTTAAAGCATCGTGTCCTAACTTACGAGGCATGATCTTTTCTTCTCGATTAACTTGAAATAAAGCATTTTCGTGAAAATTAATTTACTTAAGCGATATTTTAATTTAAAAAAAACATCATGCAAAGAGGGATTGTATTTTTAAATTTTCTTCGAATTTTTAATTTTCGACATCAAAACATCAAGTAACCAACTAGGTACCAATTTTGGGAGTTATGAGGGTGTTAATCCTTCCTCATATGTAACCTACTCTCGAACTCATATTCTTGGATTTCGTAGGTTAAAAAATTATCGTTTTATTAAAATCTAATCTTTTATTAAGATGATTAAATTTTGAGGTGACCCGATTACACTTAATAAAAAGGATCGGTGGCGACTCCATATTCGTTTTTAAAATAAAAGTTGATTTCAAAAAAAGGTTTCGACAATTTTAAAAAATGAAAAAAACTAAAATACCCCCTTCAATAATATAACTTATTTTAATTACAGAAGGATATTATTGTAATTTTTTTTAATTGAGTTGGTGCTCAGTTGACTCTTGACATCAATTCAATCATAGGATTAAATAATAGTGTAGATGGTAGAGGTAATAAAGTGTGCTTAAAAAAATGAAATGTATTTGAAAATAAAAAATAAAATTTTGGTTTAGTGGTAAATTTATGATTTTACTAATGCATTTATAGTGAGCTCAAATCCAATAAAATGTAATTTATTTATTTATTTATTTTTAAATAAAAAACAAATACCTTCGAAAAACATAATTTATTTTAATTATAGAAAGATATTTTCATAATTTTCTAATGAAATTAATTTCCAATTAACTCGATTTTTTTGTAGAGAAATTCATTAATTCATTCCATGAATGAGGCCATACAATTCCGGGTGGGAGGGAAATAACAAACACCCGTTGTACGCGCTGAAGACAAGCTCCATCGACACAACAAAAGCTTCAGCTTCAACTTCAGTATTAATAGAACATTATGACACGTTGACAATTGACTCTGTCACAACTCAAGCACAACATATCAGTGGTAATTGCAAACACTTAATACAATAAGGAAATGAGCCTCGGATGGTCCAAAACGGCGAGTATAAATCGGCAAAAGAACTGAGCATCCACCAAACTAAAGGGGACGATGACAAAACCAACCCTAAAATTACTCATAAAAGCAAGACTACATGCATAAGCAAGATTAAAAAGCGTACGACAAGAGTAGACAAAAACTTCTAAAAGTGAAGACTTATTAAACAATGGAAAAAAAACAAAAAAACATATAAAACTTAAAATAACACGAGTCCAAATCGACTCATGAAATAATTTATTATTCTAAAACTTTCAAAACAGAAACAAATTACGAAGTCAACGAAGAGCTACCCACTTTTTAAAAGAAACTGTTAGTGGTCGGTAGTGTTTCAACGATGATAGGCACCAGCATCCGTCCATCACAACTTGTGAAGATAACAAAGATACCTAAAAAATAGATCTACAAATTAAAAAGAGAGAAGATGCTAGAGCGAATGAGAGGAAGAAAAAAAAAAAAAGGTTGATAGGCAGAAAAAGAAGGCAGGTGGTAGTTAGCCCGGAGGTAACACCGTTGCTAGACAAAAACAAAAACTTAAAAAATGTAAATTTTTATTTTACCCAATTAACTCAATTAAAAACTTAAATAATAATATTAAAATATTTTGTACTTATCTAAATTATAAAACATTTCATACATTCTTATTATGGTTTTTTAATTATATTTTAAAATGATAAGTAAAATGGATGAAAGATGGAAAGAGTGGGGTGTGAAGGAAGGCCCATAAATCTTGACCGAAAGTAGAAACGGGTGGTCCGAGCGGACGGAAGCGCAAGGAAACCAAGGTGTCACGTCAATGGCTTTCGGGAGTCAAACATCAGATTTAAAAAACGTAGGCATCTTATCATGAGCCTCCATAATTTCCATCTCCCATAAAACCAGGAATGGAGATCTCACACCCTTTGACCTCTAAATAATAACTATATATATTTTTCTCATTCACATGTTAAAGTTGTCAAGATCCACGTATCCGAATATTTGTAGTCTAATGAAGGATACACACCCATTTCTTTGGTCAGTTTCAGTTGGATTATCGTGACAATTAAGTTTAAATGGCTAAAATATTTAGGGTTTGTTTGATGATAAATTTTAAAATTATGATTTTTTAAATATTCATCCATTAAAAGTAGTAGGTATTATAATTGTATTATTTGGATAAATATTTGTTTTATAAAAAAATTCAGTTATTGAAATTTCATGACTCATGATAAATTATAAAATAAAAAGGCATAATAATATTGTTTTTAAACACAATATCTAAAACAACCCATAATCCCTCCCCAACTCATAAATAGGGAGATAATACGCTACAACGCACTCAAACCCACATTCTCCTACGTTGACAGTAATGCATATGCCAATCGAGTTAAGACTCAATCAACAATCCCTAATTTTCTTTTAATAATTTTAGCCAACAACCTTTAAAATTTAGTCAAATGGCTTTTTTTTAGATGGATAATTTAATTTGACCATTAAAATTTTAACACTGCTATGTAACAGCTAGTGTGATAGACTAGGTATACTTCATAAAAAATAAAAATTAAAATAAAATATTAAAAACTTCAAAAAAAAGTTTATAAATTATTTTGAGAAAACTATTCATGTCAACAATAAAGTATATGTAGACTATCATGTAGGTTATTACGTCAATGCCATTAAAATAGTCAACTTTTTCATTCAAAGCAAAGCAATTTGACTAAAATTTAAAGGTCGAAGGTCAAAGTGAAAAAATATTAGGGCCAAATGATAAAATGGGTAAATGTTAGGGACTAAATGTATCTTTATGCCAAAGAGAAATAATGATATAAAATAAATAATATAAAATTATGTAGGGATATAATTAGATTTATAAAAATATATAGTATAATATTAAACATATATTAGAAATAAATAAAAATGTTATAGTGGGATCATATATTAAATTGTATTAAATGAAATAAGATAACGAGGAATGTTGAAAAAAATGAATAAAGAATTTGAGCTACTAAAATCTTCTCTTGAAATTCCTTACAAATTCTTCATTTCTAAATTATTTTTTAAAATTTTAATATAAATTAAATCATTTTTCTGTACAAAATAATAATAATACATCATAAAAATTATTTTAAAAATTCATTTACATAATTTTCTTTGTAAACAAGTTTAATACGACAATATGTTAATTCACAAATTTCTTGTAATTATACAATAATGAGAGTGAGTCTCATTGAGTTGGGTGTAATTAGAGCACTCTAATTACACTTTCCAATTCTTGAGGGGAGGGTGAGAATTGGAGTAATCAAACAGATAATTACACTCAAATCTATTTTTTTAAATGTTTTTATACAAGTTATAAAAATTATATTATAAACATGAACATGTATAGTGTTTGAGATGATTATGGATAAATATTATTATATTATAAATTTTAAAAATTATATTGTAAAAATAATTTATGTATTTTATAAAATTATAACAAAAAATTATATTATTTAAATCCTAAAAAATTTCTAAAGGTATGGTAAAAAGGTTTATTATAAAAAATAATTTACATGTTATAGAAGTGTTATAATATATTTATTTATAAAAACTTATGACCAAGAAGTATGAACATAACTTATTTATGTGTCCATGTTACATATTATAAAAATAATATACTTATTCATAAAAAAATGTTATAACTTTTTTTTATCATAACTTATTTATAAAAATAACTTTATAAAGTCACAACTGTTATGAATATCTTATTAAGTAGATATCCATCAAGATCAAGATAAGTTTGGATGTACTTTAAACTCTAATAGTGATTAGAAGAAGATCTCTACTTCATTTATACTTCTTATACCTATAAATAGAGACTTTAGAAAAGTTTTGTAAATATTCTAATTAACCAATAAAATACGCTCTCTCTCTTTGTTCTCCCATGTTCTTTGTTCTTTATTCCCTCTGTCTATTTATTTTATAACACGTTATCAACACGATCTTACTCAAAGTGATAGTTCATTTTATAAACAATCAAATTTATCCTCCATGATTTTCAATATCTTTGACGGCAAGATGCAAATTTTTTATAGAAAGTTTCTTTTATTTAATGTTTCATATCTGATTATTATTTTTCATTCTTCTTTTATTATACGTTATCATTGTTTTGATTAGCTTATTTTACTTTTTGTTCTTAAGGATGGTGAAAGGTTTAATACCGTTATCTATATTAAATCGAGAAATAAGATCCACTTTCAAAGTTTGCCTTTTGATATTTGCTTGGGGATGATCTCTTTCTCTTCATTACAAAGGATGTTTATAATCACTATTTCTCATACATGTTAGTCAATCTAATCAACTTCTTTTGAAATTTCATTTGATTTTTATTAAAAAGTTCAATTTATATAATTCACTATTCGTATCTCTATGGATTTATAAAACCCTTCACACATTTAGTTATTGGGATATTTACATAGAGATAAATATTTTTTTTCATTTTAATAGAATTGATTGATTTGATTTTGATTTTGATTTAGATATATGATTATTGTGGAATGTAAGTAAAAATACTTTCTTGTCATGAACTTAGGGATATTCACATTGTCTGTGATAATTTCATATCGTTGCAAAATTTGAAATGAAATTATGCCATAAGAGGCAGAGGTTAGAAAATGTTTATGTTTAAATCTTTATAGTTGTAAAGTTATTTTAATTTGACATTATAATATTTTGTATTTTGTTGTGCTATGATATATATAAAAAAATTATCTAACCACAATGATTTATTAGTAACTTGAATTTATTATTTGTTATGTTTAATATATGTTTTATTTATACCTATTCATTTTATTTTTATATGAATAAATAAAATTTTAGAAGATCAGAAATTTTTTATCATTCATGTTAAAAAGAATTGCAAATTTGTATATTATTTAAAATAAATTAAGCATTCAACAAGGTTATATAATAAAATGATTATATGCTCCTAAATAGCTAATATTGCATCAAACTATAAAAAGCTCTTTAAGAGCTTATATTTTACCTCCTTGTGATGTAAAATTTTGTAAAATATAATATTATTTTTTAGATCAAGAAGATATATGTTGAATAAACCTTCATATGTTTTGCATTAAAACCATATATAGAAATAACATGAGATACTCACGTATTTGTATTATATATATTCCCCGAAGGAATACATTACACTATATGATTGAAATATCTAACATGCTCTTGCAGTAGCAATATTGTGAAAATGACTTCAAAAGTATTTTCGAACGATCTCATACCTTTTAGTGGCTAAGCAAAATAATAAGTTACTAATGAAAAACTATGAAATTCTTCCCACTAGTTTTGCTTCATTCCTTGAAGGGAATGTAGTAGTACATACCAATTATGAAAAATGAAAATATAGAGATCATGGCTGTTGTTGTAATTGAGGATGTGGTTGGAGACGTGATAATAACCGTTATCAAGGTAGTTATAATAGTGGTACTTCTAACCACTAGAAAAAGAATAATAATGAAAAACAAAAAAAAAATTGTGGTCAAAATATTTGAAGGTTATTGACAATTCATGGTATTGATGTGGAATGAAAATGCGTTAGTCATGTATTTGCCGTATGTGTAAGCATCTAGTAAAACTTTATCAAAGTATCCATTAAAAAGAAGGGAAACAATTACTTTAGCTAACTTATGGAGGATAATTTTTCAACAAAAGATGAAAATTTTTATCATGATATTCGCTGTAATAGATATCATATTGAGACTACAAATGAAAAATATTGAATATCTATATATTAGTGAAATTGAAGCACATGTTACTACAAACCAGAAGTTTGTAGAACCACATACTTTTACTATTTGAGATGACCGATTTGACCATTCCGAATTATATATGATGCGAAAATTAATCGAGAATTCATATAGATTTTCATTAAAGGACTCAAAGATTCTTTAATTTAAAAGAATTCTAATGTGTTGTTTTTTCAATGAAAATTGATTAGTAGAAACTCACTAGCTAAAGTTAAGATTTAATGTCTTACATTTCTGAAATGAATATGGGCTCATTCATCCACCATGTGGATGGTTTTGATATTATATGATTTTGGTAGATGCATCTACAAAATAATCACGTATGTGTTATCAACTTGTAACATGTCGTTTGCAAGATTGCTTGTTTAAATAATTAATTTCAAATCATGCAATTAAGACAATTCATCTTACTAATACTAATGATTTTATGAAAAACTTTTGTAAAAGTTTGCTATTTATGTACATAATGGTTTAGAGAAATTATTGATTGAACACCTCTAATTAATGTCTAAACCATTACTTATGAGTACTAAACTTCCTATTTCAACATGAGATCATGTTGATTTACGTGTTTTATGCATCCAGCTAATAAGTTATAAATACTCCCCATTACAATTGGTTTTTGATCAAGAGTTAAATGTTTCTCATCTTTGAATTTTTGTATGTGCGTATATGTTTCAATTGCTCCATCACAACGCACAAAGATGAGTGAATCCTTAAAGAAAGTTGAGAATATATATTAATTACAAGTTTCTTTGTATTATTAGATGTTTTGAATGTATTGTAGATTCAATTATGACATGATTTGTTATTACAATTTTGATTCAATAGTTTTTCCAACATTAGGGGGAGAGAAATAATAACTTGTAATGAATTAGGGGGAGAATAATTTGAACCAAAAGTTCAACAAGGATAACTCATTACAAGTTAACTATCAGATGTATTTACAAACTTAACGAGAATAACCAAGTTAATATTTTAATTTGAATCAAAGTCTCAGTAGGACAATCAGTTAGAATAAATAATAGATTGATTGGTTCCAAAGATGAAAATTCTTCTAGATGGTCATATAGTGGAGGCGGGTGCTCCAGAAGAGACCCAAGACATAACTAATAAGTAAAACTCCAGAAGAGATTCAGGTACCTGAAACTGAATATTAAAATAGTGAAAATAAGAAATCTCGATAAATTATGTCAATTCGATAAAATGTGGAACCGAATAATAAAAGTAGTCGACTATGATTTTGCATGCAATATTATTATTGAAATAATGAAATGAAAGGAGAATCTTGAATAAATCTATTGAGAAATATAGATATGGAATAGATTGGTCAAAATAGAAGGAGGTAACTCAAATTCGCGGAGTTTTTGGACCAGTAGTCCAAATATCTAAAGCTATAAAGCCTGTAAGGGTGCAAATGAAATAGTTTTGCAAAAACAAAATAAAAATATTAAGTTTTTCGCTAAGTTCTGACATTGATTATAAAAAGATATAATAGTCTTTTGTGGTGGATGCAATAACCTTTAGATATATTATTTTGACAATTTACAAAAGATTTAACTTGCAGCTAATGGTTGTTGTTACAACCTTTTATGAACCACTATATAGTAAAGTTTATATTAAAATCCTTGAAGGATTTAAGATGCTTGAAGCATATTTAAATTCTCGAGAAATTGTTCATTTATATGATTGAAATAATTTGAATATATGTGGTAAGTTTGACTTAGTGAATCGTAGTTGAAGGAGGATTATAAAATAATCCAAAATACCTATTTGTGTTTTCTTGGTAAGGTTTTTAATGAGGCAACATGTTATGCGTATTATAGATATGTGTATTTTTTTTCCCTTCACTAGGATTTTTTCCCCACGGGGCTTTTATCTATATTATTTATTAGAGGTGTTATAAAATTTATTGGATAATTTATAAAAATTTTTTATAAAGGTTATATATTATAAAATTTATATTATTTTTATTTAATATACTTATTATAAAAAATATAACCTATGATAAGTCTTTCTTTAAATTAAATTTATATAAATTTTTATAATTAAAGCTATAGACTATTTGGACTGTGAACCCAAATATTATAAGGTCGACGCTAATTATGCAAATACAAAAGATTTTCTTGCACCATATCGTGGGGTATGATATCATTTAAGAGAATAGTACTAGACACAAACATCATGGGCAACTTTTGAATTCTTTAATTTGGGATATTGAAAACTTCGAAATGTAGTTAAGAAGACATTTGCTATTTTAAAATTAATTTTCCATATTAACTATATCATCTTAGTATAACATAAAAAATAATGTTGGATCATATTAACATGCTGCATATATTATAACTTGAATTATAAGTGGAATTGAGATGATCCATTCTTCGAAAAGTACACGGAAGAAGGAGATCTTGATAATTTTAATGATGCAAATTCAAATTCAGATGATAAACTCGATCAAGGACCAACAGATGATGATAAAGAACATATGTTAAATATTAAAGAGGAAATAACCGACAAATATGCATTAGAACAATTAGATAAAATGGTATATGATCAACTACCTTTTTAGGCTAACATAAGACATATGATGATTTGATTTTAATTTTTGTTACTTGTTTAGAAATTATTTTTATCATACTAATAATTTTTATAGTAATTAATATATTTAAAAATTAAAAATTATGTAATTGAGTAATTACAATTTATACTACCAAATATGACTTAAAAAATTAGGATGTAATTATATTTTATCAGCCAAACACGTTTAGGGGATTACAATACTTTGTAATTATTATCTAATAATTATATTTTTATTTAATTACTTTGGAGAGTCCAAATAAATCATAGAATATTTCTATTTGTAAAGTAATAGAAATACTTAGTTTTTTTAAAAAAAATTATGTTCTTGAGTAGGGAAATTATATAGTCATTGGTATTAGTATAAATCATGCCATGCAGGGCTGTTTCGAAGTGACATTGAAAGAACTGCCCTTCTAAGGACTCCGAAAGGTCTTCATTCAATAGTTAAATTGGAACAATTAATTGGAAACAGCCCCCCTTTTCTAATAAACACTAAACCAACTGTTTTTTTTAATGGATTAATGTAATTCTAATTCAAAGCATAGTTGAAGTGAATACATGAGGTTCAGTAAACCACCTTTTTTAATTATGGTGTTTGTCGTGATATTGTTTGATGCTTTAATTTGTTTATTTTTTATGCTGCATTTGAAGAAGGGATGAATTGGTGACTCTAAGCACAAAAATTCCATTCCAGTTTGATTAAAAATAAATAAAATTTGACTTCATCTTTGTCTGAATTCAAGCTATTTTGTGAATTGGATTTATATAACTTAACTATATATATTACTATAACTTTGAGCTTTCAGTATATTTGGAGAGTAGTATGTACGTGATTTCAGAACAGCTCAAGCCAGATCGAATATTGTCATTTTTTACTTTGACTTTCAAGTAAATGATCCTCAAGTTGTGTTTTGTTTCTTCCTAAATGATGTTGATCAAATTTGGATAAAAAAGAGAATGATAGAATATCAACTTTATCTTATCTCAAAAGCTTATCTTCGTCTTTATCTTATTTAGACTTAAAACATTTTATCTGACAATCATAATGGAAGGATTTATCTTGGACAATTTCTTACGGTAGTCGAATTTGACTATTGAAGAGACTTGGAAAGCAGAGGCGATTCTAGGGGGGTTGGCATAGCCCCGACCCCCTCTAAAATGAAAAATTGCCATTTAAACTTTTAAATTTTTTTAAAATTTTAAATTAGTAAAGGTAAAATTACACTTTGACCCCCCTAGAATTATAAAAATTTAATTTAATTATTTAAAAATTATAAAGATATAGACTATAAAAAATTAAAATTTCATTCGACTCTCTTAAAAAATTGTGCTGACTTCACCCCTGTTGGAGAGCGACATGCCATATCCCATAAGATTTATCCTTATCCTTTAATTAATGTTAACGATTTATTTGCAGATTTTACTTGATTTATAAGACTTTATCTTAGAATAAATATTGGAGGATATTATCCATGATTATTATGTACTAAATTGATGAATATATATGCACAAAATCTGTCGAGGAAGCTACCATATTTTGCCTATAACACATGCTTGATTCAATAAGCCTTTTTGGAGAGCGCTAGTTCAACCTTGTTTTGTATTTGTTGTAAGGTTTTTTTTTTCACTCTTGTTAAATTTTTTTGAAAGATATTATTGATTGTAAGTGAGGTTATTTGGGGAGTGATTTGTAACAATTGAATTCATTGTCGGGTTGTAATTATTTCTTTATTTAGGTGATCTAAACGATTATTGAATAAAAATTATTTTGTTTAAATGTTTGTTTGAACATAGAGTAAACCCAAAATTAAAGTTTAATTGTAATCTCTTGCTCTACTTAAAAAAAAGTATAGTGTTTAAACTTAGTTTAGAGTTTATGATGAGAAAATTTAAGATTTAAGGGGAAATAAGTTGTAGTATTTACAGGAGGAAATTTGAAGATGGTGAAATAAATAGGCGGTCCAAAAATTAAATTTGGAATTAATGTATTATGTGAATTCAACAGTTGGAAAGTGATTATGCATAAAATTTAAAATTTAACCCACATCTATTTCTTTTAAAAAAAAGAGAAAAAAAAATAAAAAAGAACTATTTTTCCAACCCCAATACGAGTAAAAGAATGTATAAAATTACATGGAAGTAGAGTAGTGGCGAAGTTAGAAAATTATATTTGGAAGGTTAAAATTAAATTGTATATTTTTATGATAGTAAAAATGTAATAATTTTAATAGTCTATATTTTTTATACTTTTTAAAAGATTAAATTAAATTTTTACTATTTTTAAGAATTAAAATATAATTTTATTATTACTAAATTAAAATTTTATAAATTATAAAAAATTAAAATGAATTTTTTATTATTATTTTAGGGTGTAATCTGCCACCTGGAGGGGAGATTAATTTGTTAAGGGAACGTCGGTATCTGAATTATATGAAAGGCGGGTTGTCATGATCATCTCAGCCTGGATCCAGGAAAAAGTATGATTTCACCTCTTCTCCATTTGTTTGCCCTAGATCATGTGATTCCTACTATCTACAGTTGCAGCCGCATTTTGTTTTGTCACCAGATATTTAATAATTGCTTACCACTACAGATGATGAAACGCATTCACAGCCTGTAGCTGCAACAAAATCATCTCATCTGGGATAAAATGATTTAACAAGTCAAAATTTGATGATCCCAGATAATTTCTCCCTAGCAGCTGGAAACAAGCTGTGGGTGTAGGGTAATAATAATAACACGGGGATTGTGGAGGTCACTTATTGCATGTGATTTTCAAAGTGTTGGTTGCGTGTGTCCACGTTCTTTGCATGAAAACTACTTCTGTATTTAACGTCATTTGTTTCATTTCTAACTTACTTTTTTTAGCTAATGGTGAAATCAATTCATCTTCAAAAGACTCCATTCCTCATTCATTCATGCTTGTAAAATAAACTAAACGAAACCATCCCCCCTTTTTTTTTCACTTCTATTTTGGCTAAAAAATAACAATAATGAACTGAAATGTGTTTAAGGTTTCCTCTTTGGACAATTTTAATGAATGAACAATGAAGCATAAAGCATAGGCGAGATGAGGAAATCTTTATACCTTAAAACACCCCGGACATCTCCCTATATCCCTTAACTACCTTACCTTCAAAACAACCATCATCCATCATCCTTTACCCAAGGCCCAACCCACACCCATTCTTTGATCCCCCACCGCAGCATCATTTCATCAAAGGGAAAGTTTTACATATTTTTCATATTTCAACAATTTCATGTATTTTTAGATTTTTAAAATTGTTATATTTGATTTTTTAAAACCTTTTTATGTATTTTTTAGATTTAGTATAAAGTTTATTCTCAAAACTATTGTAATCAAAATTAAAAAGGTTTTTCAAAATGAAAAATTGAGATCACAATAATGTTGGAATATTTTTAAAATATATGTAGTGTTTTAATAATTGCAAATGAAAGGTTATGTCACTTGATTATTAATAAATAGTCATAATTATTCAAGTAAATATCTATTGAATAATTACGTTTATTGCTAAAGATATGATTATCCATTTGGGTAATTATGTCCTTATGAAGAGACATGAGACCTTTTATAAATAGGAGTGAAATTTAATTTTTATGACACACACAAAAACGTAGAAACAAAATTTCTTTCCATTCTCTCGTCATCTTTTATATTACTGAATTGTTCTTTAAAGAATTTCTACAGTAATTTTTTTATAGAAATTAGTATACTTGTTATGCTCCGCTCTATGCTCAGTGGACTGTTTCCATCAGTGCAAAATATAGACGATCATTGGGCTTCATTGTATACTTAAGATTTATTTGCCAGTAACTCTTTTGCATACCAAAATATAGGTACACCAAATTTTTTGTTTACTATTGTTGCATAATTGAATCTTATGACTATGTTTTATTGAGATTAATTATATTATGCAAAAAGTATAAGTGTCGTATGGATTAATTTTTGATAAAGTCAAATGCTAGTTTATTATATACATGATATTTTACATGCATAGTTATGATTGTTACATACTTACATAATATATATTATATATCATGCAAGAAAGAAGAAAGAAAGGAAGTTAATGAAACTTTAAAAAAAAAAAAAGGAAGGAAATGATATTTCAGTTCGTGCCTTAAGCTGAAAACATATGTTTGTTCGCTGATTTCAAATAGCCATGTCTATTTGGTAAACTTCCAAACATGAAAAGTTATGACTTTTCAAAAAGGCACTTATGTACTTATTGGTACATTATATATAGATATTTGGTTGGAGTTGAATTAATTTAATTCATTTCATCCAATTTGTGAGTGAAACTTTTCAGTACAAAAGTATTCTCTTTTTCATGATGTATATTTAACTTGATATATGATATTAATTATTTATTAAAATCATGCTATTAGTAACTAGCATTTGGATATTACTCATGAGGCATTAATTAAATGTATTAATTGATAAACGATACACTAAATCAAAGTTTATCATGTAAATGATCATATAATATGAATCATCTTGTTTGATTTAAAATAACCATAACCTAAATGGCTTTATATATGATTGAACATTTTTTAGTCTATGTTATAAAGTTTGTACTAGAAGTGATTTTGACAATAAATGAAATAAATCATGTGCAATTTGCATGGTTAATTTTTCTTGACAAGTAGAATAGTTAAAAACATTGGTTTATATAAAGATAACTATTCTAGTATGAAATCTTCTAGTAAGAATGTGAATGTCATAATCATATAATTGAAATCGAGATCACGCTGTGCATATTTATGATGGTCCACATGATTTTTATATGGCTTAGATATGATCTATAAACTCATAATTCTATAAAGTTTTGAGATGTAGTAAAATTTTGAAATTTACTTTTTAAGTCATGAATCAAATATCTCGTGAGTATGAAAACAACAATATGAATGCTATTTGGCGCATTTAGGTGATGGACATGATTTTGGTCATAGTATAAAAAATTAATAATGTCCATGGTAAAGGGTGAATAAATGTGTGATTTTATAGTAACTTGATTGGACAATTGATGTTCATTTAATATGACTATATATGTTACACCCTTATATATATATAGTGTGTTGAGAAAAATAATGTTATTTGGTTATGAATGCAAAAAAAAAAGTTTTAAAGTCTTATATTGACTTTGAAAGGAAGGTATGACAAATAGAAAATATATTGTCTAGTTTCACCAAGGGATTCGAGGCCTCTTTAGATTAACTTACTTAGTAAAAAAGACATGAAGCATGGTTTCATATATTTTGGTGATTGTGAAATTAATTTCTTGGATATTAAGAAATAAATAAAGTAGCCAAATAAGAAATTGTAATTTGACTATAGTAAAAAGGGTATCCTTGATAGCATTCTTTGGTTTCATATATTTTGGTGATTGTGAAATTAATTTCTTGGATATCAAGAAATAAATAAAGTAGCCAAATAAGAAATTGTAATTTGACTATAGTAAAAAGGGTATCCTTGATAGCATTCTTTTGTGGAAGAATGAGTAATTGAACAAGGTGGGGATATTGGTCTTTTGAATTTTCATGACACAAATAAATATAAAGTTTCACCATGTGGTATAGATAATTAACATAGCTATGTTGAAAATATGGAGATTTAGGGATGATGTACAAGCTTATAATATTTGAGTTACCCATGATGGAAACTCAACTCAGCATTATAATATATAATATATCATCCTAAGGGAAAAGTGCTAGGTACCCGTAATGATAAGGAAATAATGTAACAACCTGATTTTTCAGTGGTGTCGAAAATAGTGGCTCGAGGCCACCAAAGCCGACGAGTAAGCTCGTAAATTTTATTATTTAGTATTTACGAGTCAAATGTGATTTTTAAAATATTTTTTAATTGACAATTTAAGTTTTATAATGAATTATTAGGTTCGAATGGTAAAATCTTAGGTCAAGTGGTTTTAGAAAATGAGGTATCAAGACCTCGCTTCTATAAACCGAGCCGTAAATATTTTTATAAATATTTACGATGTTTTTATTAAGGTAGCATTAAAGTTTCGTTGAAAATTTTTAACATTTCGATAGTTAATTAATTAAAAAGGACTAAATTAAAAAAGATGCAAAACTTGCTAATTATAAGATATAAGTGATTAAATGACTTAATTATTAAACAAGGGAGAACTTAAGGAGTAAATGCCTAAATGGAAGGCATGAGGTGGCATAACAAAGAAAAATAATAAAATAATGTGATTTAATAGCAAAATGGTAAATTATTTGAAATTAAACATACAAATTAGAAAATTAAAAGGTTTGTAGGCAATTCTTCTTCAATTTTCTGTCCAAAAATGCCATAGGAGAGCTTTTTAAGCTGGTTTTTATATTTTTGCTTCATGTGAGTTCAATTCTTAGAGCTTTTTAAGCTGGTTTTTATATTTTTGCTTCATGTGAGTTCAATTCTTACTATTTTCTTGTAATTTTTATGTTTTTGAGATTTTTATAATTAAGTCCAACTAAAATTTACCTTAGTTTTTGAATTTAGTGAAAATTTTGGAAGTTACCATTGATGAATATTAAATTTTTTTGATGAATAACATGGATTTAGAGCTTTAATTTTATTGTATGATGATTTTATAAAGTGATTTTGTTAAATATTGATTTTAAGATCAAATTGTAAAAAGGTTAAAATATTAGGGTTTGGTAGTAAATTTCTATTTTATTAAAGGCTTTATGATGGCCTAGAATATTTAGACAAATGATTAATTGAGAAAAATTATTTAATTTGATAGATTAACAGCACGTTTGATTCGCTGTATTGGAATAGAGATGTAATGGAATAAATGTGAAATAGCATAATGAAAAAAACTAAAATGACTAGGATACCCTTAGCATAAATTTGTTTGGGTAAATGATTATTGTTATTGTTATTTAAATTTTAATAAGATTATTAATATCAATAATAAATAATTTAATCATATTTTAACATAATTATTATTAAATATAGTATAATTAAAATATATAATTTAATAAAATTCTTAATAATCAATATTCTTATATGAATTTACTAAAATCATAATATATGATACTATAAAATATAATTTGAAATAATTAATATTAAATATATTTTAATTAAAATATATGATTTAATAAAATTTAAAATAATTATAACTAATAAATTTTCTTATATGAATTTGTATAATTTAAAATAATTATTATTAAATATAATTTAATAATAATATATAATTTCATAAAATTCTTGATAATAAATTTTCTTATATGAATTTATATAATTTAAAATAATTAATATTAAATATAATTTAATAATGATATATAATTTCATAAAATTATTGATAATAAATTTTCTTATATGAATTTATATAATTTAAAATAATTAATATTAAATATAATTTAATAATGATATATAATTTCATATAATTCTTAATAATAAATGTTCTTATATGAATTTACTAAAATTATAATATAACTTGAGAATTATATTTTGCATAAACGTAATTAACTTATATTAAGAAAAAGTTAGATGAAAATGAAATTCTACATCATAATCCATATGTTATATAGTTTTACAACATCAAAAAGTTTGAACATTGATTTTTAATGGTCAGAAAGAAATCTTCTGACCCAGTCCAATCGCGCAGCAAAAGGTAAACTAAAGAAAACGAGCATTTGAGTTGGATGATCTGGAATTTTACTCAAAGCTCGATACCGCTCATCGTCGGTTAAACCTTCAGTTTCCCATAAGGTTGAATATAAATTTGTAGCTTTCTCTTGAATGATCTGGAATTCTTCAGACTTCTGCTGAATGACCACATCGGAGGCAATACTCCTACTAATTTGATCGCCAATGGCCCGCATGTTTTCGGCCAATAAAGTGGCAGCCTCATTAAATGAAGAAGACATATTATCACGAGCATCAGATTTCTTCTTTTTCTTGTTTGAAGATGAGGAACCCCCTTGGTCTCTATCTCGTCTCGGCTCCGCAGCAGAAACATCCATGTCATCCAAAGAGACGTCAGCTTCGCAGTCATAGAATGAGTTTCTCTCTTCATCCATATCTGTAGTAGGTACAGCCTCAGCATTTATTTCTTCAAGAACATCAGTAGCTGTTTGAGCATCTTTCCCAGTCGCTCGATCTCTTGCGTATATGGCAGTAAGCTAGTTGTAGTAAGAGAAAGTACGATGTCTGAATTGAGCGGCTTCTTTGTGACTCTAAAAAATGAGGAAATCATATTAGTTATAAGTTTGGTAAAAATAAGATAGTAAAGACTTGAAATAATTCTTACCTTTAAATAGGAGTCTCAAACCGCATCTTCAGCAACAACGAGCTGCCTATGCTCGTCCCAACCAAAACCGCTATTGTTTTGGCCATTAAGCATGTCATAGACGATTGACCACTCCCTTTTTAGTAACCTAATCCTTGATTCAATATTAGGTTTCGCCTTCAACATTGCATTTGGTAAAGCCTTTTGTAGCATTCTTTCTAACTCGTTTAAATAACCGGCTTTGAACCTGGTATCAGCATTAAATGTTCCAACATTGTGCAAGTCCACCATGCAGGAAACTAATGCTGCATCTTCTTCTGGAACCCATTTTCTTTTGGTTCCTCGAGAAGCTTGAGAAGAAGCATTTGATTCTGGAACACCTGACATAATTATCTTAAGAAAAAAAAACAAATTATATTAATTACTATTAATATCATGAATCAAAAGGTGAACACTTTATAAAATTATAATTAAGTTCAATATCATGAATCAAAAGCTCAATTCTAAAATTATAACACATGCTGAATGAAAAGAAATTAAATTATAATTGAACAAGTTTAGTACAATACAAAAATCAATTCAAACACCACAAAAGTTTCACAAACTAGATACATAAAATAACATAAGAATATATATTCAAACTCATTTTGTCCCTAAACCTAACTAATTTCTAGATGCTTTCCATTCATTGAACATTTGGTTGGCTAGTTCCATCCTCCAAGTAGCCCAAGTATCCGATGGATGAATATTTGCGATATTCGGTTCATCGTCATCCACCACATTACTAGGCAATCCTTCTCCCACCTCCGCTTCAATAGGATCAATACTCATATAGGTTCGAATAAAATTATGGAGCAAACAGCATGCAATAATAATTCTATTGTGCACCCTTACAGGATAGAATGATGGACTCCTAAGTATTCCCCATCTAAGTTTTAATAACCCAAAGCATCTTTCAATAACATTACGTGCTGAGGCATGTTTCATATTAAAAAACTCTTACGGAGAACTTGGCTGATAACCCTGACGCCACTCGTTCAAATGATATCGTTGTCCTCTAAAAGGTGCAAGAAATCCCTCACAATTTGTGTATCCAGCATCAACTAGATAATAACAACCTATGAAATAATTTTTTTTAAAATGATTAATTCAGCACAAAAAAGTTTGATCTTAATGAATAATTCAAAGTTCTTTAACTATCCACTTTACCATGAGGAACTTTTAGTCCATGTCTTCTACTAATGGCATCTCGAAGAACCCGTCCATCAGCAACTGAACCTTCCCAACCAGGAAGAACATAAACAAATTGCATATCAGGTGTACAAACACCTAACATATTTGTTGTTATGTCACCTTTTCGCGTTCGATATCTAGGTTTATCAACTGTTAGGACCCTAATCTTGATGTGGGTTCCATCAATAGCACCTAAGCAATTCTATATCACATGATATAAAACCTTGAGTTAGAATACTAATTTAAATCTAAATCAACTAATGTTGTACAAGCTATATATAAAACTCAGTCCAATTCCTTAAACCATTTCCACCTTGTGTCAGAAGAATAGGCTGTAATTGCCTCCGGCTTTTTAAATAACACATCTTGTAAGTGTATGACAGCATTTAAAACACTATGAAATGCTCTGCTAACAGTTTCCCCGGACCTTCTAAAGTGATGCTTGATAACTCGATTTTTCAGGTGATGGGAGATGATATGTAAAAACATTGCTACTTGCTCATCAACAAGCATGTTTCTTGATGACTTCAATCCCCCTATCGATTCTAACATCCCACGTAGTTTAAAAAAGGCAGTTCTATTCATCCTAACTTGTTCAACACAGGTCTCGTCACTAGCATATACAAGTCTTTTCACAATCCCATTTTGCATAAAAATCTAAGGTATAGGACCTAATCCTTGGTTTATAAGTATGTAGGCTAAGGCTGGCACCCATTCTAAATAAGAACCAAATCGCAATTCTACAGATTTCCAACCATATTGTCAATACAATACCAATTCTTTTATGCCTCACACTTTGTGCAATTAAAGGCAGACGAGCCATTACTGCAACATATTAAAATTAGAACACAGTATCAAAGAATTGAAGTTGCAATTACACATTATCAAATAAAAATAAACAATACAACTTTAGAACACACGAAGCAAAAAAGTATCTATTAAATGATATCGTTGCAACTTCAATTTCGTTTCTTTATCAATCACCCAAACAATAATTATATAAAAATGATATATAACTGTTTTTTGTAAATTTAATCTCATTTACATCTACAAATAATTGGCTTTGCAATATGAATTCGTAAGGAAAACAGAAACCAGTATTTTGAATTTGGCCAGCGCAAACTTCGCAAATCACTAAAGAAAAAAAGAATAAACTGAATATGTTTAGACAAAATTGTGAAGAATAGCTAAAACACATAGCATATTCAAATCAAGAAACTTCTAATTTATCAAAGCATATTCTACAATAGCAGCCAAAAAGAGTACTAGAAACTCTCCAAGTGCCTAAGGCACAAGTTCCACTAGTAACAGAGAGGATACAAAACTATCTCCGTCATAGCAGAAAATATATAAATGAATTCTAACAAAGCTAATTCTTAAAAATCCATGTTTTTTAGGGTAACTTTAAAGCTAACTGCCAAACATAAATTAATACGAAGACTTAAAAAGAAAATGAAAAATCTGGATAGTATAGATTAAATATTGATGGAAATTAATTTTAGTCTTCTTTTTTCTATCTAGTTGCATTTAACTTGAGGAATAACAATAAATTCTAATGCTAACCGCCCAAAAAGTTCCTAAGGACAGACACTAGTAATAGATGGTCAGATTATCGGCCAAATCTAGGGTCTGAAAGAAACCTAAAATCACCAACACTTTGTACTATCTGCAAATGTTTTCCATCAAAACGACTTACAGACAGTTCTCAAGTATTGTGATTTAACATTGAGTTCAAAGATCTTAAAATGTATACATTATGACTACCCTTTGAAGCTCATCTGTCATACATCAAACTACCTAATCATCAGCTTTCAAAATCAGAACAGAATAAAATCTAAAGAGCTCATCATTCAGCTTAGACCGGAAACATGAACACTAAGCTAAGGTAGCAATAGCCCAACTTTTAAGGGAGGCAGAGAATAAGGTAAAGGTCTCTGTTTCTCCTCACAGGTCATGGCAACAAATTCCATTTCCTACATATATACAAGACAAGCAGGATACACCTCTCGATAATGATAAGAGTAGTCTGTCAATCAAACATAAAAAACCACTGTAAACAATTGTATAGATTTTGAGTTCAAAACTATAAATACAAACATGCAATCTGGGGAAACTAACCTGTAATGAGCAAATCGGGGAAGAGAGCGATAAAGAAGTGCTGGAGCAAAGAACCTGTAATGATCAACAACCAAACAAATAATGAAAAAAAAACCATAACCAGCAAGAAACGAAACACCGATTTACCAAAAACTGAAACAATCGCATGCGGAGAGGAAAGAAATAGGTTACTCAGAGGTGGAGATTACTCACTTGCCGATTCAAAGTGTTTGGAGATCTAAGACCGTCGAGTCGGAGAAAGATGCAAAGATGAAATCAGAAGCGGCTGGAAGTTTGGTTCGCTGGCACCTTCTGTTGATGTTGAGAGAGAGAGGGTCAGCTGGAGCTCGATTTCGCCAAGGAGAGGGTAAAACAGACACCGATTACCTAATCTTTGCTTTTGCAAGGGATTAGAAATTGGTGCTGAAGTAGACAAACTGTCGAATCCGTCCGCAACGGATTACGCCCGTATTAGGGCAATACAGCGAACCAAACGACGTATTGAGTGGGGCCACCGAATCGGGGTGTAATGGCTAATCCATTACACCCAACCAAACAAGGTGTAATTAGTTAAGGGATTAAATTGCAAAGTTGTAAAAGTTTGGGATAATTGTGTAAATTTAAAAAAATTGAAGGGTATTAATCTTGAAATGAATTGAAACTGAAATATATGCTAATGAATGAGTAATTTTATATTTTAGATCAAGATTTCATAGATACTCGTGAAAAAGAAAAAATAGTGGCATAGTCCCTGAACTTCTGCAAACATTACAAATCAATCCAGGTAAGTTCGTATGGTTAAACTTTAAAAATTATGTAGATTTGATGAATGGTATTATATTTATTCTATTATTGAAAATGAATTATTATTGAAGTTATAATTTTGAATTGATTATTCAGATTGAACGGAACGCAGGATTTGAGTACATTTGTTATGTGGCGCATGACGACATTGGAGGAAAATGATGGAAAATTACCCAAGTAAACTGGGGTTCAGCATTTGTTGTGAACTTTTGTGTTTACTTTCTGTTAAGCTCTTACGAGCTTATGTTTAACTCATACGAGTTTTTGTTCAGCTATTACGAGTTTTTTTCAACTCTTATGAGTTTCTGTTCAGCTCTTACGAGCTTCTGTTCAACCCTTATGTGTTTTTGTTTAGCTCTTATGAGCTTTTGTTTAGCTTTCATGAGCTTCTATTCAACTTTTGAGCTTCTGAAAACGATGTACTTTTATCCGTAAGTCGTTCTCCGATTTGGGGAGGATTTTGTAAGGTGATTTATATACTGAAATTGAAAGACATATTATTATTTTTGGTATTGATTTGAAACAAGTGTATTCATTGAGTGAAGTTGTGACTGATAGGGAAATTGCATGAATAATTTTGTTTGTTTGATTTGTTATAGTAGGTTCGGTAAGATTTATGTTTAATCCGTCGAACTTACTAAGCTTCATTAAGCTTACTTGTGTTGTTTAATGTCTTTGTAGATTTATCAGCACTCAAGTCACACTATCCAGCTTATTCCGGTAGTTATTAAAACATTCAATATGGTTTATATGGCATGTATAGGGTTTGTATGGATTTGATCAAAGGTTGGCTTGTGTAAATGTTATGAAATATCTTTTGTTTATATAATCAACTTATATATGTTGGTTTGAAAATGGGGCACATTTGTGATATTGGTGTAAGTGATGTATGTTTGTATGTATTTAATTTGTGGTAAATTTTAGTAGAATTGTTAGATGGATTAAATAGGTAAGTTTGGGTATTTGGGTATATGTGATGATATGTTATGTTTAAAACATGATTTTGGCTCGTTTTGATTGCTTTATTGTGGTTTATTGATGTGTTAAAATGTTGCGTTTAAGTTGATTCTAAAATGGGTGAGAAATGTGGCCTTGAAATGACCTATTTTCGTCCACATGGGTGTGTGTCTCAGCCGTGTGTGACACACGGCCAAGTGACACACCCGTGTGTCCCTTGTAACTTAAAATTTTGTACATGTCAGTATACTCAAATTCTTCACACGGCCTATCACACGGGCTTGTGGTTTGGCCGTATGACCACTGCACCTTAATAATACAAGTCAGTATGCTCGCACGGCCTAGCACACGGGCGTGTGGCTTGGCTGTGTGACTCAAGCCAGATAGCACCCAAATTTGAACATGAGCTGGGATACGACCGTATGCCCTATTTCGAATCCCCACACGACCTGGCCACGTGGGTGTGTAACCCCTGCACCTTATAAAAATTTTGATGTTTTCAAAAAAAAATTTTGAGTACCCGGTTTAGTCCTGACTTATTTCTAATGTATATTTTGGGCCTTGAGGGCTCATATAAGGGACAATATGATTGATTATGATTGGTTTTGATATGAATGTTAAATGTTATGAAATGTCTATATTTGATCTGTAAATTTCGGTAATGCTTTCTAACCTGTTTCGACAACGAATATGGGTTAAGGGTGTTACAAAAGATAAGAGTATTATACTCTTAATAAACCCATAACATAAACATGTTAGAGTATTATGATTCTAGGAACGCTCTAGATGGAATCAACCTATATGAGTAGAAGTGAGGCCGCTTTTAGGAGCTCAAAGGCTTGGCTTTGACAACATTCATTAAAAGAGGTTACAGACACATGATCGTAATAGTGTCCCTAGATATTGTGCATTAATTGGTGTTGAAATTATTGTGTGAGATATATTAAAGTCAACTGACTAATAACGACCAGGAAAGACTTGTCAACTGACCAAGCGCGGCATTAAAGTCATAAAGGACATCCCGAATAAACTCTAGAAGGGGTATAATGAAGCTTGCTTCAAGTAGGAACAATGATAGGAAGAACCGAGGCCTCATGCTAGTAGAGTCAAGGCCAAACACCTTCGGGATGTTGAATTCATACTTATGATGTTTCGCAAGCAATCCACGACACATCAACAAGTTTTTCATCTTCTAATAAGTTGTACTACACGAATAGTTGAGACTAACAACAAGTTCATCATCCTTCCTTTTGGGCTTCTTCACAATAATCCTCTGCTCTCTTACTGCTTTTCTCAGTAGAGCATTTCCACAACGACGACCACCTAGACCTTGAGTCCGATTAGGTATTATAATCCCTCTAGCCATTTCTTCAAAAAAGATGATAAAAATGACCCTAATAGCAACAGGAACAAGAGCTGTAAAATGAATCAAAGTATAAATACTCTTCAAAAGCAGAAATTATTGAAGAACTCAACCAAAACAAAAAAGAAATGGCAAAAATAGTTGTGGAAATTTCAAAATGAAATATACAAAAGTAACTTCAACTAAGAAAACCTGAAGAATATATAGCTTCCGAGTTGGCTTTTAGTTTAGGGAAGAAAGTTATCACATCTTTGGGGAGTTCCCTTAAACCAAAAATAATTCAAGTCGTTGTTTGCTTTGATGATTGGATGCGAGCTAAGGGATTTTCAACGGGTAATCATTATTCTCAATTTATTGTTATAATTTTATAACATTTTATCAATTTGATTATCTAACTATTTATTCTTATTTTATATTAGAAATTGATTGCAACAATGATGAGAATGACGATCACGATGAGGATGATGAGGACGATGATTCTTTGATTCCTTTTTAGGTATACAATTTACCTTAGAATTTATAGTTTTTTGTAAAATCAAATATGTTGATTGCTTTATATATAGATATTTTGAATGGTTGATTATATTTTACAAGTTATTTTGGTACTATTTTGGGTGTTGTTTCAGTATTGTTTTGATATTGTTTTTAATGTTCTGCTGCTGTCGTTGGGTGCTAATTTCAGCTACTATTTTGCTTGATATATAGATATTGTAGAACTTTTGTTTGGATATTGTAGAACTTTTAATTTTGTTAGGTTTCCAACATCAAGTGCATGAGAATATAACCTTGTTATGGTTGGTTTTAGTTACCAAGTTGTTTCACTAATTATCAAATTTCATGTACTGTCCTTTAGCTTTAAAATACTTCAATGAAACAACCTTGATGACATCTTTTACTTTGTTGTTTTTCATTCTTTCCATTCTTGTACTTTGTTGTTTTTCATTCTGTGCAAAATTTATTATTCCTGTAACACCCCAACCCCGGCCTAGAAGTTATGGTCAGGTCTGGAGAGCTACATTAACCATTTTTGGAAAATCCAACTTTTAATAATAAGTTCAAACGATTCGAAACCATATAAGAGATTATAAATAATTAGGTAATCTTGTTGTTAAAAACAACAGTCTTAGAAAGAAATAACGATGAGAAGTCTAATAATATAATAAGATAATTAAGTAGAATGACCGAGCTCTCGACATGCCGACCCAATCAAGTCTATGGGTTACCTGAAATCCAAACATACAAACTAGATGAGTTTAACTCAGTGTGTGTAATTTAAGTATGCAATCAAACAGAGTTATATATATATCAATTAGGTGTTCAATTCCTCTTTATTTAAACAATTTCCAAAAGCGAATATAGAGTCCAAAACAAATAATATCCAATATAGTTGTAGAATAGATTAGATACAGATGCAAAATAGATTAGGTACAAATGTAGATTCCTACCCTCATCCACTACACACCATCTTCGACCATCCCAACACACCATATAGGGTATCAAGTACCCATCCAGCCCTACATACCACTTAGTATCGATACAACACGTTTCAAAAATATTGCAGACTAGCTGCTAGTTCATAATTCAATAAATCGCCAGAATCAAATATATGTTTGTGGCTTAGCCACTAAAATTGATAGATGATTAAATTCCCACACTTCCTCCTTTACACAAACCCAACCCAATACAGATACGTATTTAACATATATCAAATACGCACATACAATGATACAAGTTCAGATCATACTCATGTAATGCTGTCGCACTCACTTATCAGATTTCAAATCAATATATATATGTGTGTTAATAATAGATTATTCAATAAAAAACCACCAGATAATGAATTTCATTGCCTAAATAAGTTCTTACAGACCCTATGGTAGGCCTACGTTAGATTTGAACGACGTTCACAGCCCTAGGGAAAAATTTCGGTTATTGGCCCACACACTCGTATGGATTCACACAGCCTGAGTGGTTGACCCATGTAGCTCAGCTTCTTATCACACACGACCTAGCACCGGTCGTGTAACTTAAAATAATAAGTCACACGATCTAAAATAGGGCCAAGCTCACTCCCGTGTGACTTAAGACCCTAAAATTTCCTCACACAGTCTAGACACACATCCGTGTCTCTAGCCATGTGACTCTAATTCCAAAACAGTGAGCTACACTAGCCTACCACACGATCGTGTGGCTTACACAGCCTATCACACGATCGTGTGGATCACATGGCCTGGCACACAGTCGTGTGGCTTACACAGCATGGCACACGATCGTGTGGTGTCAACAGTCATGACTTTTGGCTTTCACCGATTGTAGTTTTTAAGGTTTTTGTTACACACCTGTTGTCAATTCGACGTTGAAGCGGTAGAAGTGATCCCAGAACTTAAAATCGACACTCAAATGCTCAATCAAACGACTTAACTGAAATAATTCACACAAAATAGCATTCAATCAACTATGTTGAAAGTTTGACGCAAAAATTCCCAAAATGAAACTAACGCTTACTAACAATCGAACATAAATTACTCCAAACCCAGATAGTTGGAGGAACGATAGGCATCTCTCGGTCTTCCTTTACAACTCAACGAAGTAAACAACCACACCAAAACAGATTAAAAATCCACAACTATGAAAGTTGAAGGAAAATCCCAAAATCGACGAAACATGAACAACGAAGGAATTAAAGCGATGAAATCTCACCTTTAATGACTAAAATATACCATGGAACAGTACGAATCAACAATTAACACAACATCAATGCAAAGGAAGGTCACAAAGTCGACCGACAAAAATAAAGGAAGAAGAGAACAATAATGGAAAGAAGAACTTGAAAAAAAACGCAGGAGAGAAGTTTTGAAAAAAAAAGAAATTTATTTAATTAAATAAAAATAAAAACTAACCATTGTAAAATGCAAAGAAAAAAAAACTACTACTTAGTCGCTTACGTAAAGACTCAAACACAAGACCAAAGGAAATATAAAAGTGTACAAGCCCATTTTGCCCGGGGCCCAAAACCTACCTAAACCTACCCAAACCCAAAATACCTAAAACCCAATACACCCAAACCCTCAGCCCAAATTAAAACCTAAATTACAAACCCATTACCCAGGGCCCGACAGGCCCAAAACCTTAAGATATTTTCAGTAAAACCATAAAACCCTAACCTTAACACCCCATGTGCGCCGCACCCATCGGCTATCACCCTCGATCGCGCCACCCGCGCCTCGTCCCAAGGCCTGACACATTGCTGCTGTCGTTTCACCAAAGAAGCAATGAGCCACCTTCTCCCCTCCATCAACGCTTGCAAACAAGTTGTCTTCTCCGGTGATAGAACCGACTGTAGGGGAGCCTAACGGCCTTTTCCCCTTTCTTTTTGGTTGTTTCGAGGCCGAATCCAAGTTTAGGAGGTCGGGATCTATAAGGGCACACCTTTTTCCTCTCACCGGCCACTGTGCGCGACGGCGTCGGCACCGGTGATCGGCGGCTGGGGCAATGGCCACTGGCCAGACCTTAGGCTGGAGAGGGGGAGGGCCTTGAGAGGATTTCCACCAGTTTTTTTTGTAGAAAGGGGAAGAAATGAAGAAAATAAAAAAATTTTGGGCTTAAATAGCCCCATAAAACGACACCGTTTAGCTTGGCCTCCCCAGACGCCAAAATGGCGTTGTTTTGGGGAGGCTGACCCGATCCGACCCGTTGGTACTCCATGATCCGCGTGTTTTTGGATCAAGGGTCTATTTGCGACCCTAGTCCTTTCGAATTTATTTTCTTTTAAATTTACTCCTTTTTGTTCTTTTTGTTTTCTTTTAATTTAGCCCCAAAATTTTGTTTGTTTTTTTGATTTCGTCCCTGACCCTCCAGCGCATTGGACAATAGACACGTGTCTGGGTTTGGGTTTTATTACCCATTTGGTCCTTAACCTTTGCGCGCATTTTGATTTTAGTCCTTTTTGTTAATTTTATTGCGGTTTTTACCTTGTAATTTCATTTTTGTTCCCGATTTCGTCCCTATGTTTTGTTTATTTGTTAATTTAATCCTTTTCCGTTGTGACTTTTATTATTGTTGAACTAATTAGATTATTATTATTATTATTATTATTATTATTGTTATTGTTATTATTATTATTGTAATAGTCATGTATTTATTTACCCTTTTTTTTCACATATTATTTTATTTCATATATCATGTCTGATTTCATAATATATTGATTTATGTTTTTTATACTAACTCAATATCGTCTATATTTTTAATGATTTTATTTTATAATATATTTTTTTAATTTTTTTTATTTATATATACTTCTATGTTTTTAAAAAAATCAATAATATTTTTATATTATTATATGTATACCTACTTATTTTTTTAATCTTTATATACACGTATTCGTACGTACATTTTTACAACATATACATATATATATTTATAACTCATTTACATTTGTATGCATATATACATACTCATGTTTTTATATATTTTTTAATTTATTTACATATCTACTTATATCTATATACCTATTTTATTTCCGTAATTTTAAAATATACACATACATATATGTCTTCTTTACTTTTTTTTATTCTCTTCATTTATCTATTTATTTACATCTTCATTATTATTTTGAAAGAATTTTTTTCATGTTATTTGCTTATACTTGTTATTTTGCACGTTATTAATTTGTCCCTTTTTATTCATTCATTTTCATTGTTGTTGCTTGTATTGTTTTTTTTTATACTATCGCATTCAATATTGCTTTGTACGCATATTAACCTCATGTTTCATTACTACTCTTTCGAGTTAGATTAATTTATCTCGACGCATAAGTTTCGACTTTCCAATAAGAAAAATTTCATATTTAGATTCGAGAGGATTGAGCCCAACGTATTGGGTTCCAAATTTTTTCGTTAAATCTAAATAATCAAAAACGCTCTTTAATAAAAAATATAAATAAAAGCTCATTATCGGGAATTCAATACGTTGTGTCCTAACGCATTGGATATGACATTTTATTTTCTCGAGATGAGGATTTTTTCTACAAAATAATAAAGGCAATATTTTGCATTTAGAAATCCGAGAAAGCGTGCCCTAATGTGTTGGGTTTCGATTTCTCGTTTAGTCAAATAGCCAAATATCCTCTTAAAGTTTCAAAGTACGGGTTTTGGAAACCATGAGGTGATCTTGGTTTAGAGAGTTTAATGTATCGTATCCTAATGTGCTGGATGTGATATTCTTTCGGAACAAGAGAATCCTAAATTCCAACCCACATTATTCAAAAATTTGTATGATCGTATTTTTTAAAATTCTTTAAAGTTTTAATCTTCGACATTAAAGAAACTAAATAATCAACTAGGTACCAATTTTGGGCGTTACGAGGGTGCTAATCCTTCCTCGTACGTAACCGACTCCCGAACTTGTTTTTCTGAATTTTGTGGACCAAAATCGTTGTTTTAATAAAATCAAATTGTTTATTAAAAACAACCACTTTTCAAGGTGACCCGATCACACCTCATCAAAAAGGATTGGTGGCGACTCTCGTATTCATTTTCTTTTTCAAAATCCAAGTCGACCCCGTTTTTATAAAAAAAAATGGTGTCAACAAAAAGCTTAACCATTAAACCAATAGGCTCATTCTTGTCACAAGTGAACGCAGAATAAACTTAAGTGGAGGGTTCAAAGTCTAAGGTCCAAATTAAAGGAAATAACAAAAGTTTCAAGAGAGGGACATACATTGGATTGGACCAAGCTAAGCTAAAAAAGGGCTAGACTATTTCAAAAACAAAAACTAGTCAATGATGACCCTCCATGGATTCGCCTATATAAGCCTCAGCTAAAGTTGCAAAAATAAGAGCTTGAATTCCATCTCTACTACAGAACTGGACATGAGAGTTTCTTCTCATCCAGCTCCTCGCGAAAAAAAAAATGAGAAAGGTTTGTCCTTTGATCAAAATAAGCATAAACTAAATGAGAGTTTGAAAGAATAAAAAATCTTTCGATTTATAAATAATATAACTCTTGGAGGGTTTCTTCAAACAACAAGGAGCTGGGTCAACTATTCAATCAAATGATATTGAGCATGTTTCCCATCTCTTCTCGAGAGGCAAGGTATAACGAACATACCTTGTCTCCACATTGGATCAAGAACGGGATCGGAGGGATCAAAAACGGCCAATACAACTATTAATGTGATTATTC